>NC_133647.1:30525682-30825682 GCF_009905375.1 Apium graveolens
TTGCATGTGCTTGCCCCTTGACGTTTATTTGTTTTACGGTTCGCTTACTCTCTTTCTCGTTGATCGTTAGGAATCGTACCCGGGCTTATTACTTGGGTTCCCTTAACCTTTCTCAATACATATATTCCTTTTTAACCTCTCTTATAATCCTTGAATTTAAATCCCTTTAATCATGTTTACCTTATACTCAATTCTTTCGTTCTGGTGGATTTTCGAGAAAAATCAAAGTGTTCGGAATTGGATTCTGACGATCTTTACATACACTTATTTACTTTATGGAATACTACGATCTTAGAATATCCATAACAGAACCCCTACATAGTGTGGCATGAAAAGTTTTCTCATTCAGCAAAACACTATTCATAAGGGTTTCAAAAATTTCCAAAAATTGGGGTTATTACAGTCTCCCCTCCTTAAAAGGATTCCGTCCCGGAATCAAATAGAAAATGAATAGGGATACTCTCTTAGCATTGCACTTTCTAACTCTCGAGTAAATTTTCCCACATTGTGGTTCTACCACCAAACTCTGACTAGTTTGATAACCCTTCTCCTAAGCACTTGTCCCTTTTCGATCTATAACCCTTCCTGGTTGCTCCATATAGGTTACGTCTGGTTGCATGTCTATGCACTCATATGCCCCTATTTATCTGGCATCCGAATTACATTTTCTTAACATTGATACGTGGAACACGTTATGAACTTGCTACATATTCGGGGGTAGGGCTAGCTCATATGCTATCTTCCCAATATGTCTTAATATCCAAGGGTCCAACAATTCGTGGACTTAGCTTCCCTTTCTTTCCGAACCTCATCCTTCCTTTCCAAGGGAATACCTATAACAACACTAGGTCCCCTACTTCCTATTCTTTGTCCTTTCGTGTCAAATCAACATACTTCTTATGTCCATCTTGGGCTACTACCAGCCGTCCTCTGATTAAATCTATTAAATCCTTGGTCCTTTGGACCACTGCTGGTCTGAGCATCTTGCGCTCTACAACTTCATTCTAACATAAGGGAGATCGACGTTATCTTCCCTCAAGGATCTCATAAGACACATCTCGATACCTGACATACGATCTATTGTCGTAAGAAAACTCAATCCGTGTTAAGTGATCATTCCAAATTCTTTCAAGTCTATTGCACAGACTCTCATTATAGCTTTAACATTAGAGCTTTTGCTTCTCAATACCCATTCTTTTCCAGTTCGTAATCACTACTACCTTCCGTTCCTAATATTATACTGGTTATACTTTTGCTCGTTAGCGTTCTATAACCTTTTAATAACCATGCCAACCTTAGTATCACGAATGTGTTTCCATTTCGAATACTACCACAACTTTATTACTCCTTTTTCAGCTGTTTCTATTTTCGAAAGCTTGATCCTTCATATAGAAGTAAAAGAATTTATTGAGAGATCACTATGATTATGAACACTTGTTATATCGCATTGTTAGTACAGAAGGTGGCCAGCCTTTAGTACTTGACAAGCAATTAAACAATAGCTGGTATCCTACTAGGCTTCTATCACACAGATAGATAGTCATTCGGCAATACCTCCCCTTTCTGGAAGGGTTGTTCTTCTCAGCTTACATGAAATGAAAAGAAGAGAAAAGAACGAATTGAAGAGAATTGTATATATGAAAAAATATACTGCCACAAAATATCTGGCTTGGAACCTACCTCTGAACTATAGAGGTTTGTCATAGGAGAACAAATCATATACGTATATAAATCAACATTAAGCATTATAGCCTCGTATTTCCCATGCCTAAATATTTTCGCTATCCCGTCCATCATTCTATGGACCCACACTCTTCCTCGAGCTTATACACAATCACCTTTGAAACTCCCTCGACATCGAAAATCGAATCTGGGATCTCATTCTAGACATCATCATTACTAGAATTCTATGCTTGCACCGCAACCTTCCTCGTATAATAATACGACTCTCTATTGATAAGAAAGAATAATTATTCACTAGGTAGATACTCTACTTAATTAGTCTATCAATGATAACTTATACACTACCACGACCCGATTAGTGGTACTCAATCTCAACACCCATTCCAATACAACTCTCACGGTTGTAATCAGCTCAATACTCGCAGAATCATTGCTGCCTTACTATGGTCCACCACTGACCTACTGTCGTCATTCATTTTCCATGAAGTCTTAATAGCTAACCATACGGAGTCCATACATGTCGTATCAAATCCTTCTAAGGAGGTAACATAATCACCATTCATGATTCATGGAGTACACTCCTGATCCTGACATACATACATGACATGCATATAAAATTGCAGAAGAGTTTCAATCAAAGCACCGATAGCAGGTTAATACCATTCTTAATCATATGCCTTCAATAGAAGACTTAACTCAAAGGTTTGTTTGGTCCTTTTTGAAACATGGTCCTGGCTTATCTCAAGACAGGACCTTCTAAGATAGATAGCCCGTTCATGGCGGATTACACAAATTAAACCTTTACCAACTACTATTACGGTTGGGTATTGCACAGTCATCAGAAGAATGTCAATCTTTCAAATCATAATACAATCTTCACGGCTTTAACCATTATCATTGTATTCTCCTGGCACGAGCGCCGATAATTATCTTTTTACCTTTAAAGTGTCGGCCACCTCTTTGGCCTTTCCTGATAGTAAAATTTCCTTACAGTCAATGTCATTTTTAACCACCTCCAAATATTTTCTATCTCATTTCAATCGCAGCTTATGTGAAGATGTTTCTTTAAAGTCTGATGAGTAAAAATAAAAAAATTATCACCATTTTCCATAAGTTATTGCCTCAGTCTTTAGAGGTTAATCACTGTCACGACTGACTTTTAATCATACTTAGAACATCTTTTACCTTAAGTCCTAATTTCCCTGAATAATTTTGACCATTACTGGTTCGATCCATACCTTCTCGTGGTTTAACACGTGCCTCACTTGGCATCATTATAATTACGTCATATTTCCTTTATCAACATTTCTATTCTTGAGAATTTTGAATATTACCTTTCTCCTTGTAAATCTCTAAGGTTATCCTTGAATCGTTCCTCCTGTATTCCTAGATACAGGGCATATCAAGATACCATTATTAATACCAGAATCATTGTCTATATACTTCTGAAAAATTTCTCCATTGATTCTTAAAGGTTGTTATTACCTTAATCCTTTCCAATTCATACTGTCAAAACTCATACTATCCCTATTAAGGTGAAATGCCAACCTTTAGGCATTCCCCTAGGATTCGTTTTAAGTTACCGATGTTCTATCCTTAATTCCACCTTTAAAAAGGTACAAGCATCCTTCCATGGATAAATAAGTCATATATCCCTGATAGATTATCATATTCATCATTCCCACCTCGATAGTCTATACCTAACTTCATAATAGCATCCTTATTCATATTGAGGTCAATCCATATGGCCTCCAAAAGATAACAACGGTTATCCGCTTGTCTTGCCTAATTTGGTAACGATAACAAGGATGTTCTGGAAGATATTGGTCGTGTTCAACGTGAACTTCTTCTTAATAATTCCTTATTTACTTTATTGTTTCTCAACAGTCACCACAATGTTGGGATATCTTTCATATCTGGCATCTCCCTTTCTGGGTATCATGCCACCGGTCTTACACTTTACCTTCTTGAAGGTCACTTCCTTCACCCAATTTTCTTAATTTCTTACTTTCTTGTCCTCCTCAGTCTATCCGCGTCTCATTATTTATCCTTCGAATTATCTCAAGGTTTCCTCGAATCTTCCCAACTTACAGGGGATAAAATATATGTATCTCTTATACCTTCAACCATCAATTTAACTCATGGTGAATCACTCTCATCTGGACGATTACCTACTTTTCTATTTCTATTTCTACGAGTCTTTAGGGTTTCCTCATACCCAACTCCCTTATCATTCCTCAAACTCTCTTGCCTTTATATTCCTTTCTCTTATCGTTATTTCATGAACCAACACAACATAAGCATTGATTTCAAACATCCCGTCATTCTGGATTCGTGTCTTCAGAACGAATCTTGATAACTTTTACAACTTAGATTCATAATTCATCATACTCGTCTGCCTTTGTTCTGGCTCTTAAGCTTTTACACTATCTCCATAACCTTGGGAAGTACTTTCCTAAAAACAATTGACTGAACTTAAATCAGTTTATTCTAACCTCTGGCTCCGTGCCTTTCTTGGTCTTTCACCAGCGGGTGGTCTCTCTCTTAGGAGGGTAAGTGACAAAACAGTCTTTTGTGGTTCATCAATCATTTAGAATCTCAAATGATTCCTCTATTTCCTTTAGCCAGGCTCTTGCCTCGACTGGGTCAGCTTGTTCCTTGGAACTCTGAGAGCTTAGCGACTTAGAGGTCCTGAAAGAATTTCACACCACATTGTTTCCTCAAGGTGGTGGTTGGGGATAATAGTCTAAGTTCTGTCTAGACAGGTCCATGAATTGTCGTATAGGAGTACCGTCTCGGGTCTCCTTTCCTTACTCGACTTTCTGTTTCCTTAGTATGAAATGTTTCATCCTACTCCCCATAATTGGGGTCATCTTTTAATTTAAAATCCTCATTTTCCACTTCATCATGTTATGGGTTCCTTTTTGTCTTGGTGGCAACCTCCCTGACTATCACGTTCAGGGTTTGCTCTAACTCTTATTCCTCAAACTAGCTTTCATCTAAGATTTCATCTTTAAGCTCTTAAACATTTAGAACCCAAATTCTATGGGAATACCTCATTATTCCCTTATCATCTCTCTCGGTATTAATCTCATACCTATTTGTTGGCTCTCTGCCTTCATTCATCACTTTTACTGGCACAATATGTTCTTTTCCAATACTTCGGGCTGTATTGCTATCTCAAACAGCTTTTCGGTACCGGCTCCGGTTACCTTCACTATTATTTCCATTTTCTCAAAATCTCTTATAAACTCTCCAAAAGACATTATCATCTTGAGTCTCTCCTTTTTTTACTAAGGGCATCAGCCACCATATTGGCTTTCCCCGAATGATAAAGAATCTCTCAATCATAATTCTTGATTAGCTCTAACCGCCTCCTCTGGCGTATGTTGAGCTCTTTCTACGTAAGAATGTACTAGAGCTCCTATGGTTTGTGAATCTCACACTTCTCTCCATACAAGTAGTGCCTCAAATCTTTAGGGCAAAACTATTGCCACGAGCCCAAGCTCATGGGTGGGGATATCGAATTTTAAATTCCCTTAATTGTCTTGACGCAGACGCGATTATCTTGCTGTGCTATATCAGAAGCACCCTAATTCCTTATGCAAAGCGTCACTTACAAATCACAAAATCTCATTTTCCATCCGGCAACGCCAACATAGGGAACGTCACCAACCTTTGCTTCGGTTCTTAAAAGTTGTTCTCGCATTTCTCTGTCCATTCGAACTTCTCAGTCTTACGAGTAAGCCGCGTTAAAGGGGCTACTATCTTTACAAACTTGAACGAACCTCTGGTAGTGACCGGCCAATCCTACCTCTGGTAGTCGACCCAACCAGGTCATCAATTCATCAGTGGTCCTTTATCCAATCTCGTCAGGATCCTCCATGGGATCCTCCTCAGCAACTATCCCTTCTAGGACAACATCCGCAACCGCTACATCCTCAATATCAACATCATCCGGTCCTGTGTTAGGACGCTCTATTGGATCCACAATCTGATCTCCAATTAGTAATAAAACATCATCGCGTTGATGTTCCTCAACTTCAGGGTTCGGAGTCCCGCTACCATATACGATAACGAACTACGCTTCTATCGCTACATTTATAAGGGTTCCCATAAGGGTTTTAACTGTCAGTACTACGTTAGGTAGTCCGACTATGAACTTGGCAAGAGTTCTTATTATCTTAGTGAACTTATTATCTTAACGTCCCATCATCTCTGAGGTTTATAACGCTTAGCTCTGATACCATTTCTGTAACACCCCCAAATCCGGGGTCGGGGATCCGGGTTGTCACGAGTTCTATTTCCCTTAACAACACCCAATCTTAATAAATAATCAACTACTCTGTACTGTGACCCCACAATAAACACACACACCACAAGTTATAGTCTCAGAGATGAATATCCAAAAAATAATCACAAGTCGTTTTATTCTACAATTATATGCCAATACACCTTAAACAGGTTTCTGAATAAATTTACATTTCTTTGCCATTATTACAATTCATTATATACATAATCTGATACATCAAAAGTTGAAAGCCTAGCCTATTGGTAGTTCCTACCTCAGCTATGGCGGCATCAGTGCTTCTAGAAAACTGCGGAACGTCTCCTAACCTCTTGCGAATCGGGAGCTTGGTCCGGTTCATCTTGTCTATCTGATGTTGTGTGATGAAAGAAGAAAGCAAGGGTGAGCAGCAAGCCCACCAAAATAATATGTATAATGATTAATAATATATGAGCCTTCTCATAGTACTCATGAAAGTCTTGGTCAAAAGAATGAACCAAGTTGATATCTTAATGCGATGAAGTCGCAAAATATTCAGTATATATATTATATATACATATATACTTTTCAAAATATTGGAAGTCCTCTTCCATGCACAATATACACAAAGTCCCAGTGTATAACTGTATAAAAAAAATATCGTTGCAAGGTGATCTCATATATCTAACCTTGTCTCAACGTTTTTCTGAAAATCTTTGTCATTCATAAGACAATTATTAATTAGATATAAGTTTAAAAGATGAAGTTACAAGATACCCCAATATACTTATATCTTTCCCAAATACTACTTGAACTACCACCGTTCAAGTTATAATTAGCTTCAAAAGTTCATCACATAGATGAGACTATAAGGCAAGATTTGAATAGATTAAATCTTTAAAATATTATCAAAATAAAATGAAGTTACGAGATACTTCATTTGATGTAAACATCATTTTGAAAACTTGACCCTGCCAACACTCAACAATCGCCCAACCGTAGCCTTTCTATCGAAGTGCTCTGGGTAGTGTTGCAGAAATTATCCAATTGGATGATGAACTCATTACGGGAGTTTGCCGCGCCAGGAAGACCACTTACGATAATCAGTCGTAGTAGTACAACCCCACCATTTTCTACATGTAGAGGAGAACCTGTCGGATTTACTTGTCAACCGAACACTGAACTCCTAAGGAATGGACCGCCTTAGCGGAACTTCCAGGCCATTTGGGCCAATATAATAAGGCTGGGCCGGCGCTACTCGGCCACTTACGCCACTCCTAGTTCAGATGAAATCCATGACTCTGAAACGTAAAGCTCGTCCCCACTTTCCCCAAGTAGAAACTTGTTGATACGGCTCCACCAAGAAGTCGTATCTATTTGGAAAGGAGAACTCACCGATATTTCCCAAGCGATGCCTGTTAATGGATTAACTTGTTCCAAGAATTTTACTTCCCGAGTGTTGGGTAAGTAATCAATTCATTTATCAAAACAGCAACCTCGTTGCGAATATAAAACACACCACAGAGCCGGATCCCTCAGGTTTTGAGCGAGTATTTAAATCCCCTTCGAAAGGAGGATCTTAAAAAATGAGTTTTGGGATCCGCTCTAACTTTTAAAAATCATTTTGAAGACTCGCAAAACATTTTTAAGAAGTTTGGAGTGAAGCTGATTTAATGAAGTAAATCAGTCCCCAGAATATTTAGAAAATGTCTGAATATTATTATTTAAATAATATTCCCATAAAGAATAATCTTTATACAAATAATTGAAGTAGAAGTTGTAAGACTTATACTTGAAATGAGTATTAAATAACCAAAGATATACTTATATGAAAGTACTATCTTTATTTGAATAATCGAAAATAAGTTTGATTATCGAAACATTATTCTTTAATAAAATAAAGAATATATCTCAGCAAATAATCGGAGTCATAGATCCTCAAATGAATATTCAAATAATATTCATTAAATAATATAAACTGAGTCATAAGCCCTCGAATGAATATTCAAATATTATTCAATAAATAATATAAACTGAGTCATAAGCCCTCGAATGAATATTCAAATATTATTCAATAAATAATATAAAAGAGTCATAAGCCCTCGAATGAATATTCAAATATTATTCAATAATAATATAAAAGAGTCATAAGCCCTCGAATGAATATTCAAATATATTCAATAAATAATATAAAAGAGTCATAAGCCCTCGAATGAATATTCAAATAATATTCAAATAATAAAATAAAAGGAGTCATAAGTCCTCGAATGAATATTCGTAATAATATTCATTAAATAAAATAAAGTTATCGAATAAACCTTATTCGATTAATAGTTTTAAAAACTATATCAATATATATATATAAATATATATTATACTCGGGAGCCTCGCCTCCCGGTTTAGAAACATGTTCACCTTTTATCCCCTATACTAAGGGTAAACTCAAATACCGCTTATCTCTAGCATAGGTATTATGCAACTATAAGCATTTGAACCAACAGATATATAAACCAAGAATATAAATCAGGCATGCATATATACCATATCACATGCTACAATATATCGCAAGAATTTGCTAATAACAAATATGCATTTATCGCAAGATCATGCATATACACATATACATCACCACAACAGTATAACGGGTAGAAAACTTGCCTGAGCGACTGGGGGTTACGAATGGCTCGGGACGAGTCTGGTAACCTATAAGCAACAAGTAAGTTGGAATTAAACCAAAGTCACTTGTAAATCTATACTCTAACCGACTCAGACTCTAACGCTCGTTTTGCGCTTAACGATTTACTTAAGTCGCTCGAGTACCCTCGGCTCCACCATTTTTAATAATTTACCCATTATGAGTTTTAAGGCGATTCTTTCGCGAGTGTCTTATCAACTGCCTAACACACTCTACATAAATGTTTCATGCTCCAATTAGTCATTTAAGGGCCTTAACCAAGGTTTCAAAGTAAGGCGAGGGGTAAAGGTTCGTTCGCGAAACACCGTTACGTAAAACGGTCGTTTCTCCTAAACCGTACATCGGATTCAAGCAAACCACATATCAAAACGAAGCTTGAAACATAACCTATCTAAGCATGGAAGTGGTTAGTTTATAGAAGTGGGTGTTCGGGTCCAACAGTTAATCACAAAACAGTTTATAGAAAATCGGGCATTACGACGGCTATAACCTAACGATTTCCAAAGTTTAAACTACACCAAATCATCACCAATTCAACAACAATCCAACATCCATCAACATCAAACTAAACCCATTCATCTAAGCACTATTATCATCCAAACAAACCAAACTTAAAACTAAGGGTTCAAGAGTTTATACCTTCCTTGGAGAGTGGGTAGTCACTAACAAGCCTCTAGGAACCTTGATCTATGCTTAATCAACCTTAAGCTTTCATGAAAATCAAGAAAATCAAAGTAAGTTACTATTCACTACTATTCATCATCATCTTTGATGAGTGGATTAGCTATGCAAACCATGGAATCTTGATCTTAAACTCATGGTATAACTAAGTTATGAAATATAGGATCCAAGGAAACAAACCTTGTAATTTTCCATGGCCTAGAACTTGAGTTTTGAAAATCTATTTCTTTATTTCTTGAAAAGGCCGAATGGAAGAAGAAAAAAATGGGGGAGAGATTTTGCTTGCTTGTCTTGCCTTGATATTTGTGCAAAGAATGCATGGTTGTGGTTAATTATTGGCTAAATATCTTGTTTTCACTTGCTTATGTCATTGCTTGCATCACTACTTTGCCACATGTCTCATTCTTGTGGTGTGATGATGTCACCTTGCTTCTAACCACATGTTTTAGCTTATATTAGAAGCTTCCTTCTCATGTTACTTGCATGTGCTTGCCCCTTGGACGTTTATTTGTTTTACGGTTCGCTTAACTCTCTTTCTCGTTGATCATTTGAGGAATCGTACCCGGGATCTTATTACTTGGGTTCCCTTAACCTTTCTCAATACATTATATTCCTTTTTATAATCCTCTCTTATAATCCTTGAATTTAAATCCCTTTAATCATGTTACCTTATACTCAATTCTTTCGGTATCTGGTGGATTTTCGAGAAAAATCAAAGTGTTCGGAATTGGATTCTGACGATCTTTACATACACTTATTTACTTTATGGAATACTAATATGATCTTAGAATATCCATAACAGAACCCCTACATAGTGTGGCATGAAAAGTTTTCTCATTCAGCAAAAACACTATTCATAAGGGTTTCAAAAATTTCCAAAAATTGGGGTTATTACAGATTCAGCTAGTTCATTTTCAACAGATATACAATGTAGCTTAGTTTTCTCTAGATCAATCAACTTATCTTCTAACACAGCATTTCTATTACTTAAAAACAGATTGTTCTCTTTAATCCTACTATTTTCTTTAGCAAGAGATTTAAGAGACACACGCAAGTGATACAATTCAGTAGACATGTCATTAAAAGCATCATTGCACTCCTCTTTAGTAAGCTGTGTTAAATCAGTAGTGATTACCTGGTTGCTTGATGAACTAACTTCATTTTCCTCAGAATCAGCCATGAGAGCCAAGTTGACATATTCCACATCTTCATCCTCTTCTTCTCCATCAACTGCCCAGTCTTTTTCTTGAGTAATGAAAGCCTTCTCCTTGTGCTTGAGCAGATCAAAATATTTCTTTTTGTAATCTACTTGGTCAAATTTCTTCTTTTCAGAAGTTGGCTTTCTGCACTCACTTGCAAAGTGTCCACTTATACCACAATTGAAACACTTGAACTTGGATTTGTCCACCATGTTCTTATGAGGTTTAGTGGCTCTAGTGTTTTTCTTAAATTTCATCTTTGCAAATCTTCTGCACAGAAATGTAAGATGCTCATCAATACCATCAGAGTCATCTTGGCTGGAGTTGTCTTCATTCTCAGCAACTTGCTCCTTACCCTTGCTTGATTCTGATTTGCTTGTGCCATCTTTGGAGTTTAATATTGATCTCACAGTTTCTTGTCTGCATTCTTTCTCATTTTCAGCTACCAAGGCAACTGAACCTACTTTCTTTCTTCCCTTCTCCAATACCTCATCATGTTCCAGCTCTAGTTCATAAGTCTTCAAGATTCCATATAATCTTTCAAGAGTGAAGTCCTTATAATCTTGAGAGTTTCTCAAGGAGACAGTCATGGGTTTCCATTCCTTTGGCAAGGATCTTAAAAATTTAAGATTTGAATCCTTCACCTGGTACACTCTACCATACAGCTTCAGTCCATTCAACAGCTTTTGGAATCTATTGAATGTGTCATTTAAAGATTCATTTTCTTCAAAATGAAAATACTCATACTGTTGAATGAGAAGCTGCATTTTGTTTTCTTTTACTTGTTCTGTACCTTCACACAGTAGCTGAACTGTGTCCCAAACCTCTTTGGCAGTTGTGCAATTTATCACATTATCAAACATATCCTTGTCAAGACCATTAAACAAAATGTTCATAGCCTTCTTATCCTTGTGGACTTCTTCTGTGTCTTCCATTGTCCATTCTGCTCTAGGTTTTGGAATGGATTGCCCAACAACAATTGTGGCTGTAGCAACTGTGGCTACTTTGTGGGGAATGTGAGGACCATTCTCAATGCAGTTTACATAACCTTCATCTTGGGAGAGTAGATGAAGGTGCATTTTCACCTTCCAATGGTGATAACTGTCTTTGTCAAGAACTGGGATTTTTACTCCAATATCCTTCTTACTCATCTTTGTTAGTTTCCAAGAACTTTAAACTCTTTGTATGTCAAGAGCCTGCTCTGATACCAATTGTTATTCCTAGTGAACTAACAATGAGATTTACAGAAGGGGGGTTGAATGTAAATCTCAAAACTTTTTCAAGTTTTGAGCAGTTTCAAAGGCTGTGTGTTTAAGATAAACAAGTGTGTGAATTGCTTTAAGCTAATACAGACAGATATATATTCAAGCACAAAAGTACAATAATAAAATAAGTTCTCCACTTGTTTCTTCTCCATTTTACTCCAGTGCATTGTTGACTATTGCCTCTTTATACTAGAGTAGAACGGCTGCTTTTACTGATGTTCCTGAAATAGGCTACCACATCTCAGTTGTCTCTGTCAACCCATGTGCCTCTGTTTGTAGGTACAACTACCACTTGTCAACTGCTATTTAATAGAACATCCGTTGAAGCCTTCATCCGTTGATGGCTTTATCCGTTGATGTGTTAGCAGTTGAAGCTCTATCCGTTGATGCACTCATCCGTTGAAGGATATTATCCGTTGAAGCTTTAGAGACATCCGTTGAAGCTTTGTTTCTCATCCGTTGAAGGTCTTTAAGTTATCCGTTGACACCATTTCATTTATACAAAATTACAAGGCATGAAATATTTACAATTGGCCTTCCTATCTGCATATCCTTTAGTAGTCAACATGACTTATAATTTCCCTCAACATTTAAGAATTATATCTCAAATTCAGAGACTGAAATGTGCTACAACACTAGACTTATTTCTAAGTAAAGCTACACCATCAACGGATAGCCAAAGTGGTCTTATCCGTTGAGGCTACAAACACTAGATTTCTACTTAAGTGTTTTGTTAAACATATCATCAAACTAATGCACATATATTCCTAACAATCGGTAACTGTGTATTTTTGTGGGAGGAAACGAAGGCCACTATCGACGAGTATCAACAAACTAGACTGGACATAATTTCGCACATATATCCTGCGGATCAGTCAGGATACAGTGCAGATCCATACCTCAATGTATAGATCCATTCCGGTACCCAGGCTCTACTGCCCAACACAAGGATCTGGTTAATTTCTAGTCCAAAGGATCAAGTGTATACCTGATCCTAATCGTCACCATCCAATCCACAGATGAGAAACCGAAATAATCGGCATGCTTTGATGTATCCCAACATCGGAATATATCAGGATATATGTATGTATGTATATATATATATATAAACAATTATAATATGAATAGAGGATTCAATGAATTAGGAGAAATTAGGAATCGAAGTGAAACATGAACAAAAGATCAATAATTATGTATCATTGTATGTGAACAGGAGTTATCAGTGTGTAACTGCGAAAAGAATCTGAAAGCAATTCACTATTCTGAATTTAGAATATGGGAAAAACTTGACTTTCACACGATCTATCATAAATATATCACCGTTCTCTAACACTGGTTCGGTCCGTCTTGTTGGCTTCGTCTCTATCAAAGAAAGATGCTTATTTAGTCAACTCGTATTTCAATCGTGTCTCGAACCGACTTCACGTAGCCCATATCGTCTACCGGTACGTATACAACTGACTCGTATAATAATTATTAACAAATAGGACTCTATTCACCACATAATTCACATAGCACATAAGTCACATAGTCATTCTAGGTTTAAAGTAATTTTTAGAATCGAAATCGACTTGCTATTCACATTATTGGATAATATATGGCTCATTTCCTAATTTTCGGAATTTATTGGACTTGTCTCAATAAGTAAATAAATATCGAAATTCGACTCGCTTCCAAAATAAATTAGGATTTAAAACTATTTTTAATGAAAACTGATCATTATTTCCGAGTCGAAGGGCTTTCGTTTCGTTTAAATCGGGTAAATGGTTCAATTATTATTCAATAAATAGGAATAAATTAATTTATTATTTTATATAATTAATTATTCAAATTAATTGAACCTCAAAAATATTTTTAAATAATGTTTTAGGAAAAATCAAAATTAAAAATGATTTTTCTATAATTTTTAGAATTAATCTGAATTTATTATGAATTATTGAAAATATTTTGATTAATTATCAAAATAATTAATCATTTTTAAATAATTAATAAATGATAAATAAGTAATAAATAATTAAAGAAGTAAATAATTTTGAATTTTTAGAAAATATTTCAGAATTATTTATAATATAAATCAATTAATTAAATAATTAATTAATCAATTTATAAAATAAATAGAACTGATTTTTATAATTAATAAAAAATAAAAACAAATATAAAAATCCAGAAATAGTTGTCAGAAATGGATTTCTGACAAAACGGATTAAAACCGGGTTGCAAAACGGGTTGCAATCGGGTCAAGATGAACAAAACCGATCAGGAAGAACTCACCGGAAAATTTCTAGTTTCTGGGGGTTTCCCGGACTTCGTTCAGTCAAATTCAGGTCAAAACCAACATCGTTTGGTTGATTTCTCGACTGGAATCGATTCCAAATCAACTCAACATCTCAAACACATCGTTCAATCATCAAAATCATCCCTGAATCCCAATCTCTAATCAAACCGACTTGGTCTCCGGCCAACACCCGATTTTTTGTATATCAAAATTCATGTTCTATATTTTAAAATAGAGCTTATAACATATACAATCGAACCCTTATACTCAAACATATCTCAGTTTCTTCTAAAATTAAAAATTATTAAACAAAAAATCACATAAACCCTAAATATCGAATTAACAGTTCAAGCAATCGTTTGTTAAATTAATTAGCATGAATCGATTGTATACTTCACAGGTAAGCTATATTAATCATCAAAATCATCTCATAACCCCAGAATCAAAAAATCCCAAATCCAGTACAAACCCTAGAAATCAAAATTGAAAAATAACGAATTAAAACTTGAAATTGATATCAGAAACAGAAAAAACAGATCAAAACCTTTGATTTGAGTACTTGAATGACTTGATTTGGTGCAAAAAATCGATCAAAATCACCGGTTAATTCTTCGACCCGATTTTGGCAAACCCGACCCGATTTCAGAAAATTTTGTATTTTCAGTATTTTTGATAATTAATTATAAATAATTAAATAACAAATTAGGCTATTTATAGTAAGTAAAATAATACTCCTAATTAAAATTAAGACCCTAATTATACATCTATTATAATTAATTGGCCCCTAATTTTAAAATTTTTGAGTATTAATTTTTAATTATCTAATATAGACAATATATATGCCAAAAATTGGGAATAATTCAAAAATGCAAAGAAATGGACTATTTAAAAGTCCCATAATTTTATAAAAAATAAAAATGTGATTCTTGTGGGGCTTTTGACACCCAAAGGGGCCCGGAAAAGTCATTTTTGTAACGACTGGGAATTTTGCGTCGTAATTAAGTGAATAAAGTATGATTCTGTGGTGTAATTATGATTTTTTTGATTTAATAAAGGGATTAAATGATTTGATGGTCAATTGTCTTTATTGTATATTAGTAACTGGGAACGTAAAATGACGCGTTCCAATTTGATGAGTCAGCTTAGGGGATAAGTTGTGTTATCGGGCCGTCAGGTAAAACGAGGCCCATTTTAAAAGAGAATAAAAGTATTTAAATGTGAGCTATGTGTTGTTATGTGAAATGGAAATATTTAATTAAGTCCAGCAGTGACGTGTCAGTTGGTATAAATGATTAATTGTGATGCGTAAATGAAACGCTCAGCGTCGAGCCGTCAAGCAAAATGCAACTCGTTACGCGAAAAGGGGAAATAATAATAAAAAGGGAAATTTTGTGATCAAATATGAGTTGTGATGCGTGAATATATGTGTTTGATTGTCTGTATACATGATTAAGTGATCTGTTGATTTATTTTTAAGTGATTTAAGGGACTTATTTGATTTAAATTGAGGTTTATTGAACTTTTATATATTTTTATAAAATTATCCGAGTAAGGTCAAGGCGTGAAATTTGTTTTGTTATCTTCAAAATAGTCCCAGAGACTTTCTAAAAATGATAGACGTATTTATTTAGTGATCGGTACATTTTTTTTTATGGAGTTAAAATGTTATTTTCAGCATAATCTTGTAAATCTGTATTAAATAAACCGTACACTCAAAAATTATTTTAAAAATATGATTGAAAAGATAATTTCGAGATCTACATTTTAAAAATTATTACTCTTTGTATTCCCATCTTTCCGAGAGGATTGTTCCTTAATCAAATTCGTTTTTAGATTGAAATTAAAGAAAAGTAGCAAAAAGAAAATCCTAGAAGCTAGGGGTAAAAGACTTTTATACCCTTGGGTATCCATTATATATATCCTCCCTCCTCTTCCCTTTTTCTTTTTCCTCACCCGACTCACTCTCTTTTTCTCTCATCTCTCCCTCTCGGCTTTCTCTTCTCTTTCTCTCTCGGTATAATCTCTCTCTTTGTTTCTTCCATAACTTCCATTAAAATTCAATCTTGAACCAAGATTTGAGTTTCTTATACTCTAAAGATGCAAGAACACACTTGCATATTCGGAGCGTGAAGGCATTCGGGCTAGGAAAGGGAAAAGTGTACTAGGTGGCAGTAGTTCAACCTTTGTGAAACAGGAAAGCGAATTCACGCAAGTAACTCTGCTTGTGTAAATTGTTTATAGAGAGGATATTGTTCATGCTATGATAGAGTATTGAACTTTTATAGCACTTGTGAACCTGTTATTATTTCATGTGAACCTATTATTGTTTCTTGCGATACCCTGTTATTGTCCTTGTGAACCTATTATTGATATGATCATTGTTTAAACCTTTATGGTAACCTTTTATTCATATCCCGATCACCTGTTAATATCTTGAATTCTTGTAAACCCTACAAGAACCTTTATGAACCCCCTTGCGTAATGATCCTTCGTTCCTTTGTTTATCTTATTCCATGTTGATCCTTGGAACTGTTTTGATTCCCTTATGATCATTTGATCAAGATCCTTAGTGTTGAACCTTGCTTACCTTTGATTCATTCAATTCTTTGAATTCTTGGAATTGAACTTAAGAATGAGTTTTGACTTGAAAGAGTCTAAATGATTTCATATTCTTGGTAATGTTAAAATGAACTTAGTAAAACCTTTCTTTTCCAACAAAAGGTTTTCCAAATAAATTCCTGATGGATTGGATTGTGACATAAGAGACTAGTGGGACTAGTCCAGTCATATAAGAGACTAGTGGGGCTAGTCCAATTTAAGGCTGAAATTATGCCATAGGTACCTTAAAGACCAGATGGAGGTCGGTACGGGCTGATCACCCGTATTATTATTATGAATTGAAAGTTAAAGTAGTTCAATCAAGGGTTTTATATCATTTAATAAAGAGAAATTGAATTCCTTATTCAGTAACTGATTCTTTAAAAAATGAAATGGCTTATAATAATCTGAAAAGAGTTGATTATGATATTGATTAGCATACAGCTTGTGAACCCTGATTATTGTTTGGATATTATTATCAATCATGTAATTGATTCCCAGAGTTGAATAGATTCTTGCTTTCCTCTTGAAAGATCCTTTAAGATCCTGTTAATGATTTGTGATGAATGTCGGCTTTTACCCTATCTTGAGCTTGGAATCCTGAAATCCCAAATCTTTCTTCATAACCCTTTCATAGCCCAAAGACAGAAATCTGCCACCTAGAGATGTTAAAGTAGAATGCCTTAAAAGCAGTAATGGTATATTGTTGATATTGTATCGTAGAACTGTCATATAGCTATTTGCTGGGTTTTATACTTGTTAGTCCCCAACAATGCAACAAGAATTACAGAAGGGGGGTTGAATGGAATTCTTGAAACTTTTTCTTAGTTATAAAATGTTCTAACTCAAAATATATATATAAGTGAGTGATTTGATTTACAAAGTGCGGAATGGTAAATTGAAATGAATCAAAACAGAAAGTAATAAAAACACAAGTCTTTAAAACTTTCTGGTGGATTTGAATGTATCCATCAGATATATATATATATATATATATATATATATATATATATATATATATATATATATATATATATATATATATATATATATCGAGAGAACCCTGAAAAGTTTGAATAGCTCACAGCTGCTTCCAAATAAGAACAACTAAACTTATAGAGAAATGCTAAGGATACAACTTACAATTGTTTCTCTGAGAAAATGTATTTCTTAGTCTTCTTATTGTTCTACTTGCTACTCTTGGTTTATATATCACCAAGATTACACAGTTATCAGACAAGATAATAAATTAAAACCTATCCAGTCTAATACAATGCTGCTTCATTACTCTATTCCAGCATCTTTGAATATCTTCAAACTAGCATGGAAATGGCAATGCTGCTTGTTCTCAAAAACCCATTTGAATAGGCTACCACATTCCTTTTGTAAACACTCGACGCATGTGACTGTGTTGTCACTGTCAACGGATGTTTGAATGGAGCATCCGTCGGGTACATGATCATCCATCGGGTTGTCTTGTTAATTGTAATAACCCCCAAAATTTTCAACTTTTTGTAACCCTTATGAATAGTGTTTTAGCTGAATGAGAAAACTTTTCACGCCACACTATGTAGGGGTTCTGTTATGGATATTCTGGGATATTATTAGTACTCTATGTAGTATATAAGTGTATGTAAAGATCGTCAGAATCCAATTCCGAACACTTTGATTTTTCCCGGAAATCAACTAGATACGGAGAGAATTGAGTATAAGGTAACAGGATAAAAAGGATTTAAATTAAAGGATTATGATAGAGGATCATAAAAAGGAATATAATGTATTGAGAAAGGTTAAGGGAACCTAAGTAATAAGATCCCGGGTATGATCCTTCAAACGATAAACGAGAATGAAAGTTAAGCGAACCGTATAACAGATCAGCGGTCATTAGGCAAACAATTAGGAAGTAATCAAAGGGATTAGGGGGGATGATGTCACCCAACCAATGAGAAGGGGACAAGGAGGGAAAGATGACATCACCACATGACATAGGCATGACATGGGAAGGAAGGAGGTGTGGTTGAATGAGAACCACACAAATTCAAGGGCAAGAAGGTAATTGACTAAATCAAACACAAAAACAAATCAACCAAGCCAAGGAAAAATCATTTTCATCAAAATCAAAAAGAACCAAGGCTTTGTTGTTGAAGAAGCTCTCGGCTTTTTACTATTCAAAAGGCAAGAAATTTCAAAAAATTCAAGATCCAAGCTTCCTAAATTGGTGAGTTAATTCCCTAATCATCTTCATGCTTAGTTAGGGCTATATCATGAGTTTAATCCATCAATTCCTTCTCCATCTTCTTCATTTAATCAAAGAAGAAGACTATGAATAGTGTTTTCAAGTTTTTAACTTGAAGTTTTTCTTGTTTTCCTTGAAGATCCAAGCATTCCTAAGATTTCTCAAAGCTTCTTAAGGCTTCCTAGCTCCTCCCACCACTTCAAGGAAGGTATACCATCTCCAAACCCTAGATTCCTAGGTATTATAAGATGATTTTGATTAGTAGGATGATATTGTAGCTTGTTGTTGTGATTAGAGTTTGGGAATTGAAATGGTAGTGAAATGGAATGGTAAATGTTGTGGTTTTGATTAAAAGAACTTAAGTATGGTTAAAGTTAAGCTTAGGCATAAGTATGAATGTTAAAATTGAATTGGTTGGGGTTGTTATGATGTGATAAGGATGGATGTTGGTTGTATGTTGGATTTGAGATTGAATTGGGTGGGTTTTAAATGGTTTAAAAATTGGGAAATCGCGTAAACATAGCCGTCGTAACATCCGATTTTCTTTAGACTGTTTTTGTGCATAATATTAGGACCCGAGGACCCCCCTGCTAGATTATGACCACTGCCATTTTTAGATAGCTCATGTTACGAGCTTCGTTTTGATATGTAGTTCGTTCGATTCCGATGCACGGTTTAGGAGAAACGACCATTTTAAGTAACGGCATTTCGCGAACGAAACATTTCCCCTCGCCTTACTTTGAAACCTTGGTTAAGGACCTTAAATGACTAATTGGGGTAAGAAACATTTATGGTAAGTGTGTTAGGCAGTTTGTAAGACACTCGCAAAGGAATCGCCTTAAAACTCGTAAAGGTTAAATTATTAAAAATGGTGGAGCCGAGGGTACCCGAGTGACTTAAGCGAATCAGTGAGCGCAAAACAAGCGTTGGAGTCTAAGTTAGTTAAAGTATAGATTTACAAGTGACTTTGGTTTAATTCCAACTTACTTGTTGTTTATAGGTTACCAGACTCGTCCCGAGCCTTTTATCACCCCAAGTCGCTCAGGCAAGTTTTCTACCCGTTATAACTGTTGTTGTGATGAATATATGTATTTGCATTATCTTGCGATAGATGCATGTTGGTTAATTAGCAAATGTTGTTATATATTGAAGCATGCTGCTATGGTATATATATATGCATGCCTGTTTCGTATTCTTTCTATATATAATTGTTGATAATACCTATGCTAGAGGATAGCGGTAATTTGCATATACCCTTAGTATAGGGACCCAAAGGTGGAAATATTTTCTAAAACCGGGAGTCGAGGATCCCGAGTAGATTTTGTATATATGGATATAAATATATATATATATATATATACTTATATATATATATATGATCATAGTTTTCAAAACTATTAATCGAATAAGGTTTATTCGATAACTTTAACTTTATTTTATTATTGAATATTATTTCGAATATTATTCGAAGGCGTATGACTCCTTTATATTAAATGAATATTATTTGAATATTCAATTGAGGATGTATGACTCCTTTTATTTTATTATCTGAATATTATTTGAATATTCATTCGAGGGCTTATGACTCAGTTTATATTATTTAATGAATATTTTTGAATATTCATTTGAGGATCTATGACTCCGATTATTTGCTGAGATATATTCTTTATTTTATTAAAGAATAAGGTGTAAATAATCAAACTTATTTTCGATTATTCAAATAAAGATAGTACTTTCATATAAGTATATCTTTGGTTATTTAATATTCGTTTCAAGTATAAGTTTTAAAACTTCTACTTCAATTATTTTTATAAAGATTATTCTTTATGGGAATATTATTTAAATAATAATATTCAGTCATTTTCTAAATATTCTGGGGACTGATTTACTTCATTAAATCAGCTTTACTCCAAACACTCTATAAAGTGTTTTCGAGTCTTCAAAATGATTTTTAAAAGTTAGAGCGGATCCCAAAACTCATTTTTATATTTAAGATCTTCCTTTTTAAGGGGATTTAAATACTCGCTCAAAACCTGAGGGATCCGGCTCTGTGGTGTATTTTATATTCGCAACAAGGTTGATGTCTTGATAAAAGAGTTTTTGATTACTTACCCAATATTCGGGAAGTAAAATTCTTGGAACAAGTTAATCCATTAACAGGCATCGCCTGGAAAATATCGGTGAGTTTTCCTTTCCAACTAGATACGACTTCTTGGTGGAGCCGTATCAACAAGTTCTACTTGGGGAAAGGGGGAACGAGCTTTACGTTTCAGAGTCATGGATTTCATCTGAACTAGGAGTGGTGTAAGTGGTCGAGTGGCGCCGGCCCAGCCTTATTATATTGGCCCAAATGGCCTGGAAGTTCCGCTAAGGCGGCCCATTCCTTAGGAGTTCAGTGTTCGGTTGACAAGTAAATCCGACAGGTTCTCCTCTACATGTAGAAAATGGTGGGGTTGTACTACTACGACTGATCATCGTAAGTGGTCTTCCTGGAGCGGCAAACTCCCGTAATGAGTTCATCATCCATTTGGATAATTCTGCAACACTACCCGTAGCATTTCGATCGAAAGGCTACTAATGGGTGGTTGCTGAAGCATTGACAGGGTCAAACATTTTTATTGGTGTATCCATTGAATGAAGTATCTCGTAACTTCATTTCTTTTCAAAATATTTCAAAGATCAAATATTTTCAAGTTTTATTTGTGGTCTCATCTATGGGATGACCTCGTGAATCTTATTATACTTCGAACAATAGTAGTTCAAGTAGATTTCTAACAAAATGGTATAAGTATAGTGAAGTAATTGGTAACTTCATCTTCTTTTAAAACTTATATCCAGTAAGTAATTACCTTACTCATGATAAAGAATTCTAGTAAGTATCCATTTAGATACTTGTATTATTGCTATAACTATATATTATCTTGTGAGCTGTATGGCTCACTCTTGCTTTATTTCTTCATCACACAACAACAGTTAGGAAAGATGGCCAGACTCCAGCAGACCCAGCGCAAGCGCGTGGGAAGCGTCCCGCTTCTTCCCGTTGATGTTGTAGCTGCTATAGCTGCAGAGGTAGATCTATTGTAGATCAGACCATCTACTTTTGAGAATCAATTATGTATAATAATAACTTGTGGCAGATAATGGCAATTAATTGTAAATTTATCAAGTAATCATTTTGGGTTGTAATAACTTTTAAATTGTGGATTCAAAGACTTGTTCTTATTTCAATTTCATCTCTGAGACTATAACGGGTTGTGGTGTGTGTTAGTGTGGGGTCACAGCATAAGGTTATTATTATTAATTAAGTGAAGTGATATTGTGGAAAGAAAGACCGTGACGACCCGGATCCCCGACCCCGGATCTGGGGGTGTTACAGAAATGGTATCAGAGCCAAGCGTTATAAACCTCAGAGATGATGCGTCGATATAATAACAAACTCACAAAGATAATAAGAACTCTTGCCAAGTTCATGGTCGGACTACTTAAAGTAGTGCTGACAGTTAAAACCCTTACGGGAACCCTTATAAGTATCATGATAGTAACTTAGCTCGTTTAATGTGTAGGCGCCTGAGATAGAGGACCCTGAGATGTTCGAGCGTGAGCATGATGAGGCATTGCTAGATGTTGAGGATCAGGAGGAGCCTGAGATGGAGGAGGATGAGGAGGACCCCTCCGAGGAGTCAGAGACGGAGGTCATTGCTATTTCAGATGAGGAGGACCCCTCAGAGGAGTCAGAGACAGAGGTCATTTCTATTCCAGATAAGGAGGACCCGGATGAGGTCCCAGTAGCTGAGGAGCATGTTGGACCTATGGTAGTGTATGCTGGTACCCCATTACCCACACTTCCGGTGGTCAGAGCCCCTACCCCTCCACCACTATCTTGGATTCCTGATGATGACAGCTCAGAGACCCATACTTCCGAGCCTAGGCAGACCGAGGAGGCACCCTCAGCGGCTCCGGATTCACCACCTCTTGACCCTGCCCACAGGCAGTCTTCGTTAGCCCACGGCTATGTTCAGGATGTACTGAGGACCCGATTGGCTGTTGCTGAGGCCCGACTGGATGAGGCCAGAAGGGAGTTGGATGTGGAGAGGGCGGGTAGGCGTACCCGAGCTTATGAGACTAGGGCTTCTATACCCCGATCCTTGAGGAGGGAGCTTACGGGGATAGAGCTCACGTCCCGAGCGAGACTCAGATCTCTCCAGGGGGACAGGCATGGTAGGATCTCCAGGCGACAGGCCGACTATATCTTCCGTCGTGCGATGGAAAGGGTATGGGAGCTGACCCGCTCCGGTGTGTGATTCAGGATTGACGATGGAATAGTCTAGTTATCTAGTTAGCCGAGGCCTTAGTAAGAGCCAATTTTCCGGGATAGTTGACTTGTATATAGCATCCCTTTTTCTGACTAGATAGATAGACTCTTGTGTATCACTTTTGGGACAGATGGCTGTAGCACTGTTGTACTTTTGACCAGATCAACTATGTATTTCTCGCATTATGTATATATTTGTTTCCTTTCGGTTCAGTTCCTTAGTGACGAGATCACTGTTTTTATCATTATTATTACTGCACTTCGTATTAGAACTGTCATAAAATAATAGAATTGCGAGATACGTTCTCCCCATTATAAGAGCCGTGCAAGGCACAATGTTGTATATGATTGTGACCTAACGTTGATTTTCCCAATAATTTTTTTTATTATCAGAATCATGCCGCCAAGAAAGATTGGAATTAGGGCGAACCCTGGGTCTGAGGACCAGGGAAGCCATAACCAGGATGATAGGAACCAGGAACACAGTGAAGAGGAAGATGAGGATTATGTGGAACAGGATGACTCCCTGTATGAAGAGGAAGAGGAAATATATGATGTTGAGGGATTTGAGATAGAGGCTGAAGAAGGAGAAACCGAGGTTGAGCAACCAGTACCAAACCCAGGCATGGATCCCATGGGCCAGTTCATGCAACTCCTAAGGCAGAATTTGGAACGTCAACCCAACCCACCCCCTCAAGGAAATAACAATACTGTGGCAAACTCTTTCAGGGCTTTTAAGTCCCTTAAGCCCCCTGAGTTCCACGGATCAGCCGACCCAGTTGAGGCAAGGGCATGGTTAAAGGAAATGGAGAAATCCTTTGAGATTTTGAGTATCGATGAGGCACAGAAAACTGTATTTGCTACCTACCTTCTAAAAGGAGAGGCTAACTACTGGTGGGAGGCCAAGAAAAACATGGAGACAGATGCTATCATAACCTGGGAGAGGTTCAGTCAGTTATTTCTGGGAAAGTATTTTCCGAGGTTTATGGAAAACCAGATGGAGCTTAAGTTCTTGGAGCTAAAGCAGAATAATTTATTTGTAGCAGAGTACGAAGTGAAATTTACTGAGTTATCAAGGTTTGTGCCGGAGTTTGTAAGAACCGAGGAAAAGAAAGCTAGGAGGTTTCAGCAGGGACTGAAACCGTGGATTCAGAATAGGGTGGCAATCCTTGAGCTTACGGATTATGCCACTCTGGTGCAAAAGGCAATGATTGTAGAAGCCGGAAGTGAACAGATGCAGAAGGAAAGAGAGAAGAAGGGAATAAAGAGGAAAAGTATGAGCATGGGTGGGGGTTCAGCAGGAAGGAGCTTCCCAACTAGATTTAATCGAGGAGCAGTGTCCCTACCGGGAAAGAACACTAGGTTTAAGCGGCCAATGAGCATGAATGTGAGCCAGAGCGGCCAGAAGTCAAGAATGTCTTATTCTAACCAGTCTCGACCCCCATTGCCAACTGGTAACACTTGTGGAAGAGTGCATTCTAGGGAATGTAAGGGAAAGCCAGTAACCTGCTTTAAGTGTGGGCAAGTGGGCCACTATTCTCACAAATGCCCTTCGTCAGCCCCTGCCGTCATTCCAACCACCAATTGTCATCTGTGTAGACGCCCGGGTCATTGGAAGAGGGAATGCCCAATGAACAAACCAGCAGCTTCGGGAGCAAGCAGGGCTGCTTCCAATAAGCCACCTACTGCAAGGACTTTCAACATGACAGTCCAGGATGCTATGAAAGATTCAGATGTGATAGCAGGTACCCTTTCTCTAAATTCAGTCAGTGCAAACGTTTTATTTGATTCGGGAGCAACTAAATCTTTTATATCAAGGGACTTTGCGCGTAAATTAAGACTTAAAGCTGAACCCTTGATAGAACCCTTACAAGTAGAAATAGCCAATCATGAAATTATTCCTGTTAACCAGATTCACCCCGCCTGTGAGATAGGCATAGGGGAGCAATCTTTTAGTGTTGATCTGATTCCTTTTAAATTAGGGGAGTTTGATGTGATTTTGGGAATGGACTGGCTATCTAGCAATGATGCTCAGATAGACTGTAAAGGGAAGAAAGTTAAGTTAAATATCCCCGGGAAGAAAGAAGTTATATTTAGAGGAAAGAGGCAGACGCAGAAATTTTTGACTATGGCCCAGGCCAGAAGGATGCTACGAAAAGGAAATGAGGCCTACCTAGCCTATGTGGTGGACACGCAGAAGGAGGTGCCCAACTTACAAGAAATTCCAGTAGTCAACGAATTTGAAGATGTATTCCCACAAGACCTTCCGGGATTACCACCCGATAGAGTGATTGAATTTGCTATTGAGTTGGCCCCAGGGACGGCGCCAGTTTCAAAAGCACCTTACCGGTTAGCCCCGTTAGAAATGAAGGAATTAGCTATCCAATTGCAGGAACTCTTGGATAAGGGTATGATAAGACCCAGTGTGTCTCCGTGGGGAGCACCAGTTTTATTTGTTAAGAAGAAAGATGGGAGCATGAGGCTGTGCATAGACTATCGAGAGTTGAACAAGCTAACCATAAAGAACAGGTACCCATTACCTAGAATAGACGATCTGTTCGACCAGCTAAAGGATGCTGTTTATTTTTCCAAGATCGACCTGAGAACTGGATATCACCAACTAAAGATTAAACCCGAAGATATTTCCAAGACAGCGTTCCGTACCAGGTATGGGCATTATGAGTTCTTGGTAATGTCCTTTGGATTAACCAACGCCCCAACGGCTTTCATGGATTTAATGAATAGAGTATTTAAGAAGTACTTGGACAAATGTGTGATAGTTTTTATCGATGATATTTTGATCTACTCAAGGACTGAGACAGAACATGCAGAGCATTTGAGGATAGCTCTAGGAATACTCAGAGAGGAGCAGTTGTATGCCAAATTCTCGAAGTGTGAATTCTGGCAGAATGAAGTACAGTTTTTAGGACATGTGATCAATAAAGAAGGAGTATTGGTCGACCCCTCCAAGATAGAGGCGGTCTCAAATTGGGAAAGGCCAACCACACCCACAGAGGTAAGGAGTTTCATAGGATTGGCCGGCTACTATCGTAGATTTGTACAGGACTTTGCGAAGATCGCAGCCCCTTTGACACGAGTTACTCGTAAGACAGAGAAGTTTGAATGGACGCAGAAATGTGAGAACAGTTTTCAAGAATTAAAGAAAAGGTTGATAACGGCTCCGGTGTTGGCATTGCCGGACGGAAAAGGAGATTTTGTGATATATAATGACGCGTCGCACAAAGGATTAGGATGTGTGCTTATGCAGCACGGTAAAGTGATTGCGTATGCGTCGAGACAACTGAAGGAATACGAGATTAGATATCCTACTCATGACCTTGAGCTCGCGGCAATAGTATTCGCCTTAAAAATTTGGAGGCACTACTTGTATGGAGAGAAGTGCGAGATTTTCACAGACCATAAGAGCCTCAAGTACATATTTACGCAGAAAGAGCTCAACATGCGCCAGAGGAGATGGTTAGAATTAATCAAGGACTATGATTGTGAGATTCTCTATCATCCAGGGAAAGCCAATGTGGTGGCTGATGCCCTTAGTAGAAAGGAAAGACTCAGAATGATAACGACTTCGGAAGAATTGATAAGGGATTTTGAGAGAATGGAAATAGAAGTAAAGGTAACCGGAACCGGAACTGAAAAGCTTTTTGAGATCTCAATGCAGCCAGAGTTATTGGAAAAGATCAGATTGTGCCAGGAGAAAATAATGAATGAAGGCAGAAAGTCAATGACTAGAGAGGAGATCCATACTGAGAAAGATGATAAAGGGATAATGAGGTACTCCTACCGAATTTGGGTTCCGAATGTTCAAGAGCTTAAAGATGAGATATTGGATGAAAGCCATAGTTCAAGGTATTCCATTCACCCGGGAAGTACCAAGATGTATAGGGATTTGAAGGAATATTACTGGTGGCCCAACATGAAGAGGGACGTAGCAGAATGGGTAAACAAATGTTTGACTTGCCAAAGGGTAAAGGCAGAGCACCAGAGACCCAGTGGACTCTTACGACCCTTGGAGATTCCCGAATGGAAATGGGAACAGATAGCGATGGATTTTGTTGTAGGCTTGCCAAGGACGAAAGCCAATCACGACGCCATTTGGGTAATTATAGACCGACTGACAAAGTCAGCTCATTTCATTCCTATCAATGAGAGATACACAGTCGATAGACTGGTGGACATTTACCTTAAGGAAATAGTGACGCGACATGGAGTCCCAGCGTCCATTGTCTCAGACCGAGACCCCAGGTTCAACTCCAGATTTTGGAGGAGCTTTCAGGAATGTGCGGGGACCAAGTTAAATATGAGTACCGCGTACCATCCCCAGACGGATGGGCAGAGTGAAAGGACCATCCAGACACTAGAAGATATGTTGAGAGTCTGTGCAATAGACCTTAAAGGAAGTTGGGATGATCACTTGCCGTTGATCGAGTTTTCTTATAACAATAGCTTTCATGCTAGCATCGGAATGCCGCCTTATGAGGCCCTGTACGGAAGAAGGTGTCGATCTCCCTTATACTGGGATGAAGTAGGAGAGCGGAAGATGCTCAGACCCGAAGTGGTCCAAAGGACCAAAGATATAGTGGATCTTATCAGAGGACGGCTTGTAGCAGCCCAAGACAGACAGAAAAAATATGCAGACCTAGCCCGAAAGGATAAGGAATATGAAGTCGGGGACTTAGTACTGCTAAAGGTGTCCCCTTGGAAGGGATTAATGAGGTTCGGAAAGAAAGGAAAACTAAGCCCAAGATACATTGGACCTTTTGAGATATTAAGACGGATTGGAAAGTTAGCTTACGAGCTAGCCTTACCCCCTAACTTGCAACAAGTTCATAATGTGTTCCATGTGTCAATGCTAAGGAAGTATCATCGGGATGCCAGACACATAGTGGAGTACGAGCAGGTGGATATGCAGCCAGATCTAACTTACGTGGAGAAGCCAGTAAGGATTATAGATAAGAAGGAGCAGGTGCTTCGGAACAAAGTGATCAAGCTAGTCAGAGTACTATGGCAGAATCATAATATAGAAGAATCAACTTGGGAACTAGAGAGCGCAATGCTAGAAAAGTACCCCCATTTATTTCTGTTTGATTCCGGGACGGAATCCTTTTAAGGAGGGGAGACTGTAATAACCCCCAAAATTTTCAACTTTTTGTAACCCTTGTGAATAGTGTTTTAGCTGAATGAGAAAACTTTTCACGCCACACTATATAGGGGTTCTGTTATGGATATTCTGGGATATTATTAGTACTCTATGTAGTATATAAGTGTATGTAAAGATCGTTAGAATCCAATTCCGAACACTTTGATTTTTCCCGGAAATCAACTAGATACGGAGAGAATTGAGTATAAGGTAACAGGATAAAAAGGATTTAAATTAAAGGATTATGATAGAGGATCATAAAAAGGAATATAATGTATTGAGAAAGGTTAAGGGAACCTAAGTAATAAGATCCCGGGTATGATCCTTCAAACGATAAACGAGAACGAAAGTTAAGCGAACCGTATAACAGATCAGCGGTCATTAGGCAAACAATTAGGAAGTAATCAAAGGGATTAGGGGGGATGATGTCACCCAACCAATGAGAAGGGGACAAGGAGGGAAAGATGACATCACCACATGACATAGGCATGACATGGGAATGAAGGAGGTGTGGTTGAATGAGAAACACACAAATTCAAGGGCAAGAAGGTAATTGACTAAATCAAACACAAAAACAAATCAACCAAGCCAAGCAAAAATCATTTTCATCAAAATCAAAAAGAACCAAGGCTTTGTTGTTGAAGAAGCTCTCGGCTTTTTACTATTCAAAAGGCAAGAAATTTCAAAAAATTCAAGATCCAAGCTTCCTAAATTGGTGAGTTAATTCCCTAATCATCTTCATGCTTAGTTAGGGCTATATCATGAGTTTAAGCCATCAATTCCTTCTCCATCTTCTTCATTTAATCAAAGAAGAAGACTATGAATAGTGTTTTCAAGTTTTTAACTTGAAGTTTTTCTTGTTTTCCTTGAAGATCCAAGCATTCCTAAGATTTCTCAAAGCTTCTTAAGGCTTCCTAGCTCCTCCCACCACTTCAAGGAAGGTATACCATCTCCAAACCCTAGATTCCTAGGTATTATAAGATGATTTTGATTAGTAGGATGATATTGTAGCTTGTTGTTGTGATTAGAGTTTGGGAATTGAAATGGTAGTGAAACGGAATGGTAAATGTTGTGGTTTTGATTAAAAGAACTTAAGTATGGTTAAAGTTAAGCTTAGGCATAAGTATGAATGTTAAAATTGAATTGGTTGGGGTTGTTATGATGTGATAAGGATGGATGTTGGTTGTATGTTGGATTTGAGGTTGAATTGGGTGGGTTTTGAATGGTTTAAAAATTGGGAAATCGCGTAAACATAGCCGTCGTAACGTCCGATTTTCTTTAGACTGTTTTTGTGCATAACATTAGGACCCGAGGACCCCCCTGCTAGATTATGACCACTGCCATGTTTAGATAGCTCATGTTACGAGCTTCCTTTTGATATGTAGTTCGTTCGATTCCGATGCACGGTTTAGGAGAAACGACCGTTTTAAGTAACGGCGTTTCGTGAACGAAACATTTCCCCTCGCCTTACTTTGAAACCTTGGTTAAGGACCTTAAATGACTAATTGGGGTAAGAAACATTTATGGTAAGTGTGTTAGGCAGTTTGTAAGACACTCGCGAAGGAATCGCCTTAAAACTCGTAAAGGTTAAATTATTAAAAATGGTGGAGCCGAGGGTACCCGAGTGACTTAAGCGAATCAGTGAGCGCAAAACAAGCGTTGGAGTCTAAGTTAGTTAAAGTATAGATTTACAAGTGACTTTGGTTTAATTCCAACTTACTTGTTGTTTATAGGTTACCAGACTCGTCCCGAGCCTTTTATCACCCCAAGTCGCTCAGGCAAGTTTTCTACCCGTTATAACTGTTGTTGTGATGAATATATGTATTTGCATTATCTTGCGATAGATGCATGTTGATTAATTAGCAAATGTTGTTATATATTGAAGCATGCTGCTATGGTATATATATGCATGCCTGTTTCGTATTCTTTCCATATATAATTGTTGATAATACATATGCTAGAGGATAGCGGTAATTTGCATATACCCTTAGTATAGGGACCCAAAGGTGGAAATATTTTCTAAAACCGGGAGTCGAGGATCCCGAGTAGATTTTGTATATATGGATATAAATATATATATATATACTTATATATATATATATGGTCATAGTTTTCAAAACTATTAATCGAATAAGGTTTATTCGATAACTTTAACTTTATTTTATTATTGAATATTATTTCGAATATTATTCGAAGGCGTATGACTCATTTATATTAAATGAATATTATTTGAATATTCAATTGAGGATGTATGACTCCTTTTATTTTATTATCTGAATATTATTTGAATATTCATTCGAGGGCTTATGACTCAGTTTATATTATTTAATGAATATTTTTGAATATTCATTTGAGGATCTATGACTCCAATTATTTGCTGAGATATATTCTTTATTTTATTAAAGAATAAGGTGTAAATAATCAAACTTATTTTCGATTATTCAAATAAAGATAGTACTTTCATATAAGTATATCTTTGGTTATTTAATATTCGTTTCAAGTATAACTTTTAAAACTTCTACTTCAATTATTTTTATAAAGATTATTCTTTATGGGAATATTATTTAAATAATAATATTCAGTCATTTTCTAAATATTCCGGGGACTGATTTACTTCATTAAATCAGCTTTACTCCAAACACTCTATAAAGTGTTTTCGAGTCTTCAAAATGATTTTTAAAAGTTAGAGCGGATCCCAAAACTCATTTTTATATTTAAGATCTTCCTTTTTAAGGGGATTTAAATACTCGCTCAAAACCTGAGGGATCCGGCTATGTGGTGTATTTTATATTCGCAACAAGGTTGCTGTCTTGATAAAAGAGTTTTTGATTACTTACCCAATATTCGGGAAGTAAAATTCTTGGAACAAGTTAATCCATTAACAGGCATCGCCTGGGAAATATCGGTGAGTTTTCCTTTCCAACTAGATACGACTTCTTGGTGGAGCCGTATCAACAAGTTCTACTTGGGGAAAGGGGGAACGAGCTTTACGTTTCAGAGTCATGGATTTCATCTAAACTAGGAGTGGTGTAAGTGGTCGAGTGGCGCCGGCCCAGCCTTATTATATTGGCCCAAATGGCCTGGAAGTTTCGCTAAGGCGGTCCATTCCTTAGGAGTTCAGTGTTCGGTTGACAAGTAAATCCGACAGGTTCTCCTCTACATGTAGAAAATGGTGGGGTTGTACTACTACGACTGATCATCGTAAGTGGTCTTCCTGGCGCGGCAAACTCCCGTAATGAGTTCATCATCCATTTGGATAATTCTGCAACACTACCCGTAGCTTTTCGATCGAAAGGCTACTAATGGGTGGTTGCCGAAGCATTGACAGGGTCAAACATTTTTATTGGTGTATCCATTGAATGAAGTATCTCGTAACTTCATTTCTTTTCAAAATATTTCAAAGATCAAATATTTTCAAGTTTTATTTGTGGTCTCATCTATGGGATGACCTCGTGAATCTTATTATACTTCGAACAATAGTAGTTCAAGTAGATTTCTAACAAAATGGTATAAGTATAGTGAAGTAATTGGTAACTTCATCTTCTTTTAAAACTTATATCCAGTAAGTAATTACCTTACTCATGATAAAGAATTCTAGTAAGTATCCATTTAGATACTTGTATTATTGTTATCACTATATATTATCTTGCGAGCTGTATGGCTCACTCTTGCTTTATTTCTTCATCACACAACAACAGTTAGGAAAGATGGCCAGACTCCAGCAGACCCAGCGTAAGCGCGTGTTAGGGCGAAAATACGCGCTAATATTCACGCAAGTATACGCGTTCGCAAGTAATATAGAATACTTTCTAGTTCGTTCCCTCAGAGACTCAGACTAATTTATTGTCTAATTAAACTCACTCACCAATGTATGATTACTTCTCAATGTTAAGATAATAACACTTAAAATTGTTGATCAAATAATAACTATAATTAACTACTTAATTAACCACTTAACTAACACTTCAAATTATCAATAATAAAACACTCATGAGATCACAACTTCATTATTACTTCCTTCTATAGCCATTGTTATTACCTTTAGCATGTGACAGTGATGATATTAATCGAATAACACAAAACTGATAAAAGCCAACTTTCATTGTACTAATACCATTCTACCAAACATCCACAACTAAGATAGAAGTTGAATAGTCATCAATTATGTTGAGTTCCTATATGTCTACAGAAATTGACAACACAACGATTTAAGCACAAGTTATTCCTTTTGATTACATAGGGAAAATAAAACTGTTAGAGTTACCCACTAATCATGCACAACGTACATGAACCTATGCTAGCATGGCAAGTTCTAAATCTCAAGATCCACCGTCGCTTCACAAGAGATTAACACCCTATCTTATATGTTCGCGACGCACATAAGACGAATACGCACAACCAATACTAGATATCATGCAATCATCACACACTAAAGTATTAAACAATTAACTAAAGAATTCCATAATAAATCCGTTGTAACCCCATGATCACGATTAGCCCATAATAGAACTTATCGCCATCATGGGTTCATATGAAATCATGACAAACAACACAAGAAAATAATAACTACACTAATTATATTAAAACAGAGTACGTCACAAGAGTAAATAAGTCAAAGCAAGAAAACTAGCATCCAACGTTACAACGAAACAAGAATCACAAGAATATATGCTTCCCCTTCGTTGCGGTGTGCTAAATCGGTCTTCTTCCTTATCTCCTTTGCTTCTTGCGTAAAACACAATCTAAAACATAATCTCCTTAATACTCTCTATGAAAACGTCTCAAATCTACCTATATAATAGTCCCATAAAACTCAGATTACATAGAAGTTGGAAGCCACACAGAAGTAGAAGTCTAAAATAATTCAGCTTTTTCCCCGACCTTGCGCGGCCGCTCAGCATATCTGCGCGGGCGCGCAGGCTGCTGCGCGGCCGCTCAGCATTGCTGCGCGGGCGCGCAGGACCCTACTGGAAAAATTCCAAGCTTGCTCCGTTTCTTCGCCGTAATTTGCCCATTCCTTTCCTCTCGCAATGGTGAACACATGCCAAGGCTTATTCTTGACGATTCCTCCCCCGAAATGCAACTATTACCCTGAAATGCATAAACACTAGAAAAACGCATCAAATACACAAAATACTTGATTTCAAGATACCAATTTAAGCCATTTTAAGACGTTATAAGTGGTGTAAAATGCCACTCATCACACCCCCAAACTTAAATCGATGCTTGTCCTCAAGCGTCACAGACTCAAAAACAAATACAAATATGCATGAATGCAATCTATATGAAAATGCAACGATCCCCCTTACTATAATTAACCAACCAAATTGTTACCTCTCAACGAATGCAGTTAGACAACTAAAGATCAATAAACTCATGCAAACGGACATACAGCCAGAAACGTGGTGTGTGCAAATGCTTAACAGATATGCTTCGGAACTAGACCAATTACTATGACTAGACTATCTTCAAGGCAATCCTACGATTATACAAAGAATAAAAAATTCTAGGCACAAAGTGATATACAACACTACAAGAACTCTGGAGCTTACTACGGAATCGTGCTTTTTATTTACAACTCAAATGCTTATTTGACCGTGCAATGAGTGAGGTCCACAAAAGACTTATACAATGGTATCCATGTAACGAGCGTTAGGTTAGCGGATCCCAGACTCTAAAAGCCTTAGGTCACTAGGCACAAAGTCCCCTAAGAACTTAATAACTCGAATACCAAAGAGCCCACTCTTGATCAATTATGCAATTTTTTTTTTTAATAACTTCTGAACAAGTGCGTTTCGCTCCATCTTACTCAACCCAAGACTACTCGCAACATAAGCGAGCCGGCTACTAGCCATTTGATGCCTAGCCACAACTAGCAACAACTTCCATATTTTTTTTCTCCAAAAATTTTTCTTTTTCATGTTTTTATCACTAAGAACCTATAATCGAATTCTAAGCATAATAAATAGATTGACCTTGAAAACAACCAAATCATAACAACAATCTAGCCCTTGCGCATTCTTTAAGACTTAGTGGACTTACAATTGTTTCTAGCATGCATATCAACCTACATAACTTAATATCACTTTAATGCTATCACTACACTCGCATCAATATCACAATTCAGTCGATAAATCATTGCAAAAGGGATCATAGTAAATGCATGAGCTACATGACATTCATAAAAAAAAAACTATATGGCATAAATTATGCAACTATATGAACTAAACTATCATGAATATGCAACTAAATGACACACACACAATATTCCTTAACTACCACCCCCAAACTAAAAATCTTCACTGTCCTCAGTGAAAGTAGTAGAAAGGAACACAGGGTATACCTACTCGGAGTCATCATCATCATCACCCTCAGTGGGTGGAGTATCAGGCGGTGGGTATGCAGAGTCCTCACCAAAAACTGGCCACTGGATATCAGCTCCAAGGCCTCGAAAAGCAGTCCCTAACGCAAGGGTGAGCTCCTGAGCAAACCTGCTCTGCGTCTCATACATGGCATCCATCCGCCGTGAAAGCCTCCTATACTGGGCATCACCCATCCCAGCACCCTCCTGAGCTCTCGAAGAACCAGCCTCACCACGCCCTGACCTAGCCATAGTAGCACCTCGTGCTGGACGTCCTCCTGGAAGATGATAACCCATCCCATGCTCCTCAGGCTCACCACCGGTCCACTCCTGCATCCCATTCAGAGTGCCAGAATCTATCGGAGCTGCTGGCAACTGCTCATGAGCCGGCCAGTTCACTCCTACTGCTCGGCATAGCTTCGTAACCGTGGATGCATAAGGGATGTTCATATGCTTTGCTCCCCTCAAAAACTTCAGAATTCCTTGGTAGATAAACTCACCAAGGTCCACATAGTACTCATCATGCAGAATTCCCCACAACAACTGTGCTCTCTCAACTATGACCTCGTGTGCATGTGAAGAAGGCAAAATATTAGCACATATAAATGCATTCCATGCACGGGCATACCTATTCATGGCGATCGTCGGAAAGTGACGATACTCATTATTGGCTGGACTGCGGTTCCAAACTGTGCTCGGTCGACAGAGAGTCGCACAAATCAAATCCAAGTCAAAATCCTCAGCAGTCTTTTCATTCCAGTTCTCCTCCTCGGGCTTCCTCTCTCGCTGTCCAATCACACGGCGAATCGCCGCAGGATGATAATCAACTGTTAGCCCACGGACTACAGAAAACCCATTATTTTCAGCCTTCGCATTCGCGTAGAACTCGCGAACAACGCTCATCGGTACTGCTTCGGGTGACTCACAAAAAGCTATCCACCCCTTCTCTGCAATCATGAGCAACAACTCACCATCCCTCCCTGATGGTAAAAACCCCCTCTCTTTCAGAATCGGCTTCCCCAACAGCCTAGTGTACTCCTCCTCCACAGCTCTGTCAGTTAACCGGGGTCTTGCAGCAGTACCCCTCGATGAATCAGCAGTAGGAACTGTGCTGCTGCTGTCAATAGTGCGTGCTCTCTTGGGTGCCATTGATTCGTGAATAAAAGTGTGTAAAAACTGATTTTTGATGTTTGTGAGAGGGTTTAAGTGTAGGAAGTTTTGTGAGAGATATGTAGGATGGGTGTATGTATATATAGGGTGTGGATTAGATGAGGGTTTGGGAATTAAGGGATAAAATGATGGGGTAGTGGGAATAATTCGTGGGTTTATGGGCTAAAACTGTTTTTGTGTTTTATTTTTTTTTTTATTATTTTTTTTTTCTTCTGAACTGTAAAAAAAATTCTGAAACTCGACCCCTGCGCGGCCGCTCAGCATATCTGCGCGGCCGCTCAGCATAGCTACGCGGGCGCGCAGAGGGTCTCTGGAAAAAAATTTTTTCAGCCCCTGTTTTCTTATTTTTTTGTGTTTTTGGATAGGTTATTAACTTCTAAGGGTTCCTGTAACAACAATTCATGGGTTGCCTCCCACGCAGCGCTTCTTTTTCGTCATTAGCTTGACGTTCCGTACCTTTCTCAAGTAGTCAACAAAATGGCACTAACCACCTCTCGGTTTGCCATGTCCCCATAGTAGTGCTTCAACCGCTGACCGTTAACCTTGAATGCTTGGTCTGAATCATTCTCAAAAATTTCCACCGCTCCATGTGGAAACACAGTTTTGACAATAAAAGGTCCAGACCATCTTGATTTCAACTTCCCAGGAAAAAGTCGGAGCCGAGAGTTGAATAACAGAACTTGTTGCCCTGGCACAAATAACTTAGGATGTAGCTTCCTATCGTGACACCTCTTCACCTTTTCCTTATATATTTTGTTATTCTCGTACGCTTGAAGCCGAAATTCATCAAGTTCATTAAGCTGAAGCATTCTTTTCTTACCAGCTGCATCTAAATCCAGGTTCAATTTCTTCAATGCCCAGTAGGCTTTATGCTCAAGCTCCGCCGGTAGATGACATCCCTTACCGTACACCAACTGAAACGGTGACATCCCAAGTGGAGTTTTGTATGCTGTTCTGTAAGCCCAAACAGCTTCATCGAGCTTTAAAGACCAATCCTTCCTTGACGGATAAACAACCTTCTCTAGAATGCGCTTTATCTCTCTGTTAGACACTTCCGCTTGACCATTTGTTTGCGGATGATAGGCAGTAGCTACTCGATGATTCACATTATAACGCTGCATCATAGAAGTGAACTTACGGTTGCAAAAATGCGATCCTTCATCACTTATGATTACCCGAGGCGTTCCAAACCTTGTGAAAATTTGCTTATGAAGAAAATTTAGTACTACCTTTGCATCATTTGTCGGTAAAGCTTTAACTTCAACCCATTTTGAGACATAATCGACTGCCAGCAAGATGTACTGATTATTGCAAGACGAGATAAAAGGCCCCATGAAATCGATTCCCCACACATTAAAGACCTCGACTTCAAGCATCACATTTAATGGCATCTCATCCTTCCTTGACAAATTTCCCACTCTTTGGCAACGATCACACCTTAAAACAAACTGATGAGCATGCTTGAACAAAGTAGGCCAGAAAAAACCTGCTTGCAGAATACGAGCTGCCGTCTTCTCACCTCCATAGTGTCCACCATAAACCGTGGAATGGCAGTCTCATAATATCCCCTCCGTCTCACAGAACGGGATACATCTCCTGATGATCTGGTCAGCTCCCTGTCTAAACAAATATGGTTCATCCCACATATACCACTTCACCTCATGCAGAAACTTCTTCTTTTGAGCGGATGTCAAATTAAGAGGCATTATATTGCTGACGAGATAGTTTACAATATCTGCAAACCATGGTTCTTCCTCCGGAATTACAAAAAACTGCTCATCCGGAAAAGATTCATTGATTAACGTCCTATCTTGTGAAGTAGAATCGGGATTCTCCAACCTAGAGAGATGGTCAGCTACTTGATTCTCAGTACCTTTTCTATCTTTGATCTCTAACTCAAATTCCTGAAGTAAAAGCACCCAACGAATGAGTCTCGGCTTCGAATCCTTCTTAGAAACCAGATAGCGAATAGCTGCATGATCAGTGAATACTGTTACTTTCGTACCAAGCAGATAAGATCGAAATTTCTCAAAGCCAAAGACTATAGCCAAAAGCTCCTTCTCAGTAGTGGTGTAGTTCAATTGGGCCCCATTTAAAGTCTTACTCGCATAGTAGACCACATGGAAGATATTTTTCTTGTGCTGTCCCAGAACTGCACCTACCGTATAATCACTCGCATCACACATCATCTCAAACGGTTCTGTCCAATCTGGTGCTGTAATAACTGGTGCAGTGATCAAACTCTTCTTGAGAGTCTCGAATGCTGCCAAACATTCATCATCAAATTTGAAAGGCACATCTTTCTCAAGCAAATTGCACAACGGCTTAGATATCTTTGAAAAGTCCTTGATGAATCGCCGATAAAAACCCGCATGACCAAGAAAACTACGGATTCCTTTCACAGAATTGGGTGGGGGAAGATTTTCAATGACTCCCACCTTGGCCTTGTCCACCTCCAGACCATTGCTAGAGACCTTATGCCCAAGGATAATGCCTTCACGCACCATAAAATGACATTTCTCCCAATTAAGCACCAAATTAGTTTCCACGCATCTTTTGAGTACGGCGCGCAGATTATTCAAAGATTCATCATATGAGTGTCCAAAGACGGAGAAGTCATCCATGAACACTTCGACGTTATTTCCAATCATGTCAGAGAATATAGCCATCATACATCTCTGAAAGGTGGCCGGGGCGCCACATAACCCAAACGAAACTCTACGAAAAGCAAATGTGCCAAATGGACAAGTGAAGGAAGTCTTTTCCTGATCCTCTGGTGCAATACAAATCTGATTATACCCAGAATAACCATCCAGAAGACAAAAATACTCATGTCCCGCCAATCTGTCAAGCATTTGATCAATAAATGGAAGAGGAAAGTGATCCTTCCTTGTGGCTTTGTTCAATTTCCTATAATCCATGCATACTCTCCATTCTGTAACTGTTCGAGTAGGGATGAGCTCATTCTTTTCATTTGCGACCACAGTGATACCTCCTTTCTTAGGTACACATTGTACGGGGGTCACCCACGAGCTGTCAGAAATAGGATAAATGATGCCTGCATCTAGCCATTTCAGAATTTCTTTCTTCACCACCTCCTTCATGATGGGATTCAGTCTTCGTTTCTGTTCCACAGTTGGCTTACTACCTTCCTCTAGCAGAATTTTATGCATACAATATGAAGGACTTATCCCCTTGATGTCTGCTATGGTCCATCCTATAGCCGATTTGAATTCTCTCAAAATCTTTAAGAGCTAGTCTTCCTCACTACCTGAAAGGTCAGATGAAATAATAACAGGTAACGTAGATGAATCACCTAAAAAAGCATACCTCAAGTGTTCAGGTAATGGTTTGAGCTCCAAGGTAGGTGCTTCCTCTATTGATGGTTTGAGCTTCCCTTCAGCATTCTTAAGGTCAGAAGTACCAAGAGATTCAAATGGTATGTCCAGCTTTCGCTTCCATGGAGAAGAGTTCAGATATTGTAATTGCTCGTTGCTATCTTCATCATCGCTGTCAAAATCCCCCAATAAGGCCTTTTCCAATGCATCAGACATTAGCATGTGCTCGAGTTCCGAAGTAACCGCGGAATCAATCACATCCACTTTTAAGCACTCCTCATCTTCTGTAGGGAATTTTATTGCCTTGAATATGTTGAAGGTCACATCCTGATCTTGGACCCGCATAGTAAGTTCCCCTTTTTGCACATCTATCAAGGTACGACCAGTAGCCAAGAAAGGCCTCCCCAAGATTATGGGAATCTTCTTATCTTCCTCAAAATCCAGAATAACGAAATCTGCAGGAAAGAAGAGCTTATCCACCTTGACGAGCACATCCTCAACTATGCCCCTTGGGTAAGTAATGGAACGGTCAGCCAATTGTAGTGACATGTATGTGGGTTTTGGATCAGGCAGATCCAGCTTTTTAAAGATCGACAAAGGCATTAGATTAATGCTTGCTCCCAAATCACAAAGGCACTTGTCAAAAGTTAGATTGCCAATGGTGCAAGGAATGGTGAAGCTTCCTGGATCTTTCAGTTTTGGCGGTAACTTTTGCTGCAGAACAGCGCTGCATTCTTCCGTGAGAGCAACGGTTTCAAGGTCATCCAATTTCACCTTCCTTGAAAGAATAGTCTTCATGAACTTCGCATAACTAGGCATTTGTTCCAGAGCCTCAGCGAAAGGTATATTGATGTGAAGTTTCTTGAACACCTCCAGAAACTTCCCAAACTGTCTATCCAGCTTTTGTTGCTGCAATCTCTTAGGAAAAGGTGGTGGAGGATAGAGCTGTTTCTCCCCTGTATTAGCCTCAGGCAGATTGTGTTCAACAGTAGTCTTCCTTGGTTCCGCCGCTTTCTCCTTTTGCTTAGATTCTTCATCTCTAACTTTAGCTTCGACTTCTTTTGCCTTTTCAGCATCAGCTACTTTTCCAGACCTTAAGGTAATAGCCTTGACTTGCTCTTTAGCTTCCTTCCTGCCTGGTACTTCCGTGTCACTGGGAAGAGTGCCAGGTTGACGATTGAGCACTGCATTGGCTAATTGACCGATTTGATTTTCCAAGGTCTTGATAGAAACCGCCTGACTCTTGCACAACAGCTTAAGTTCCTCAAAATCAGCACTAGTAGGTGCAGCTGCACTTCCCTGTTGAGGATATGATTGCCTTGTAGCATACTGTTGTGGTTGCTGGAATCCAGGTGGGTTAAACTGTTTACTCACTCCTTGCTGATATGGTGGCTGAATAGCATTCTGATTATTCCCCCAGCTGAAATTTGGATGATTTCTGTTATTAAGATGATAGATCGCTGGCACAGGCTGCTATTGTAGCTGATAATTATTCACATACTGGACAGATTCGTTGATAAGAGAACACTGATCCGTAGCATGAGAACCTGCACAAAGCTCACAAACCATAGCTATTTGATTAACTCCATACTTAGCCAGAGAATTGACCTTCATTGATAGCGCTTGGAGCTGGGCTGCAATAGCGGTGGCTGCATCAACTTCCAGAATACCTGCTACCTTGCCTGACGTCATCCTCTGAGTTGGGTTTTGATGCTCATTTGCAGCCATCGTCTCTATAAGATTATACGCCTCAGTATAGCTTTTAGCCCTTAAGGCTCCTCCAGCTGCTGCATCGAGCATGGGCCGAGATTGGGCCCCCAAACCATTATGGAAACCAGTGATCACCATCCAATCCGGCATTCCATGATATGGACATTTTCTCAACATTTCCTTGTAGCGTTCCCAAGCCTCGCACATAGATTCTGTAGGTTGCTGCGCAAACTGAGTAAGAGCACTCCTTATAGCAGCAGTCTTTGCCATTGGATAAAACTTCACCAGAAACTTTTGCGCTAGATCTTGCCACGTAGTGATGGACCCAGTTGGTTCCGAATGTAACCAGTCTTTAGCCTTATCCCTCAGTGAGAATGGGAAAAGCCTCAACTTGATAGCCTCATCAGTCACGCCATTATACTTAAAAGTGCTGCAGATCTCGACAAAATTTCTTATGTGCATGTTGGGGTCTTCAGTTGCCGCTCCTCCAAAAGAAACAGAATTCTGCACCATCTGAATAGTGCCCGGCTTGATTTCAAAGGTGTTAGCTTGAATAGCCAGATGAAGGATGTTTGACTGAATGTCATCAATTTTATGCCGAGAAAAATCCATAAGAGCTGGATCAGCTTGAACAATACGATCTCCCATGTTTACTGGTTCTTTCTGCTCAGCTCCTGAATCCGAATCCTCAAAATCTAACTTCTCCGGAATATCAATAACTTCGTCTGTCTCCTCAGCTATATCTAAAGTCCTCTTGCGAGCACGAGAACGAGTTTGCATAAACGCTTGCTAAAGTACCTGAAACACAACCGAAAAGAGTAAGTAACTATTACGTCCTAATCACTGAGTCCTAATGACCAATGATGGTAAGCACATAAAATAAATAAATACGCCGAGTCCCCGGCAGCGGCGCCAAAAACTTGTTAGGGCAAAAACACGCGCTAATATTCACGCAAGTATACGCGTTCGCAAGTAATATAGAATACTTTCTAGTTCATTCCCTCAGAGACTTAGACTAATTTATTGTCTAATTAAACTCACTCACCAATGTATGATTACTTCTCAATGTTAAGATAATAACACTTAAAATTGTTGATCAAATATTAACTATAATTAACTACTTAATTAACCACTTAACTAACACTTCAAATTATCAATAATAAAACACTCATGAGATCACAACTTCATTATTACTTCCTTCTATAGCCATTGTTATTACCTTTAGCATGTGACAGTGATGATATTAATCGAATAACACAAAACTGATAAAAGCCAACTTTCATTGTACTAATACCATTCTACCAAACATCCACAACTAAGATAGAAGTTGAATAGTCATCAATTATGTTGAGTTCCTATATGTCTACAGAAATTGACAACACAACGATTTAAGCACAAGTTATTCCTTTTGATTACATAGGGCAAATAAAACTGTTAGAGTTACCCACTAATCATGCACAACGTACATGAACCTATGCTAGCATGGCAAGTTCTAAATCTCAAGATCCACCGTCGCTTCACAAGAGATTAACACCCTATCTTATATGTTCGCGACGCACATAAGACGAATACGCACAACCAATACTAGATATCATGCAATCATCACACACTAAAGTATTAAACAATTAACTAAAGAATTCCATAATAAATCCGTTGTAACCCCATGATCACGATTAGCCCATAATAGAACTTATCGCCATCATGGGTTCATATGAAATCATGACAAACAACACAAGAAAATAATAACTACACTAATTATATTAAAACAGAGTACGTCACAAGAGTAAATAAGTCAAAGCAAGAAAACTAGCATCCAACGTTACAACGAAACAAGAATCACAAGAATATATGCTTCCCCTTCGTTGCGGTGTGCTAATCGGTCTTCTTCCTTATCTCCTTTGCTTCTTGCGTAAAACACAATCTAAAACATAATCTCCTTAATACTCTCTATGAAAACATCTCAAATCTACCTATATAATAGTCCCATAAAACTCAGATTACATAGAAGTTGGAAGCCACACAGAAGTAGAAGTCTAAAATAATTCAGCTTTTTCCCCGACCTTGCGCGGTCGCTCAGCATATCTGCGCGGGCGCGCAAGCTGCTGCGCGGCCGCTCAGCATTGCTGCGCGGGCGCGCATGACCCTACTGTAAAAATTCCAAGCTTGCTCCATTTCTTCGCCGTAATCTGCCCATTCCTTTCCTCTCGCAATGGTGAACACATGCCAAGGCTTATTCTTGACGATTCCTCCCCCGAAATGCAACTATTACCCTGAAATGCATAAACACTAGAAAAACGCATCAAATACACAAAATACTTGATTTCAAGACACCAATTTAAGCCATTTTAAGACATTCTAAGTGGTGTAAAATGCCACTTATCAGCGCGTGGGAAGCGTCCCGCGTCTTCCCGTTGATGTTGTAGCTGCTATAGCTGCAGAGGTAGATCTATTGTAGATCAGACCATCTACTTTTGAGAATCAATTATGTATAATTATAACTTGTGGCAGATAATGGCAATTAATTGTAAATTTATCAAGTAATCATTTTGGGTTGTAATAACTTTTAAATTGTGGATTCAAAGACTTGTTCTTATTTCAATTTCATCTCTGAGACTATAACGGGTTGTGGTGTGTGTTAGTGTGGGGTCACAGCATAAGGTTATTATTATTAATTAAGTGAAGTGATATTGTGGAAAGAAAGACCGTGACGATCCGGATCCCCGACCCCGGATCTGGGGGTGTTACATTAATCATCGTCGGGTAACTTTGTTTATCATCTGTCGGGTAGCTATTTGGCACTTGACTTCATTTCATTTATGCATGATTACAAGACATCACATATTTATAGTTAATCAACCTATTTTGCATATCTAATTAAAGTCAACATGACTATATGCTACTACAGAATCTATACAAAGGTGTTTACAGAAATGTGCTCCATGACTTATTGTTACATAAGCTACTCACTCGATGGATGTCAAATCTGTTGGATTTTAAACGCACCAGGGGCATGGCAAAACACTTTTACACATATAAAATACAAATAAAAGCATACAGATCATGAATAAAAATTCGAGGGATCGAATCTAACCTTTAAAAATAATTCGGAGACAACGATCAGAGATCCTTAGCAGTTGCTCCTCAAGTGTGAAGCACTCCACCGGTATCCACCAAGAAAACGATGTTAAGGAGGAGGAAGGAGATGGAGAGAATTGGGTTTTCCAAACTTTTTGGGTTTTGTGTGGGTTCGATGTGGGTTGGAATAAAATAGGGTCTATAATAGTGTATTTATAGGCAAAATTTTCAGCTGAAATTTTCCCATAAATAATATTATTATTATCCCATTTATTATTCTCATTAATAATTAAAACACCTTTTAATTATTAATCCTTTTTCTAAACACTTTAGAAATAATTCTCTCTCTTGATTTAATTTCCAAAAATTAAATCCTTTAATTAATAATATTAAGAATTTTTCTTAATTAATTTATAATCAATTAAATCTCATTTAATCAATTATTAAATTTGCCAATTAATTATTTATTTCATAAATAAATAATTATTAGCCATTATTAATTAATTCTTCCACCATTAAATCATTCTCTTTTTATGGTGTGACCCTGTAGGTTCAATATTAAGCCGGTAGTAGAAATAAATAATAATAAAACTATTTTATCATTATTTATATAAATTCTCTAATTTATTAAATATGATTAATTAATTAATCACATTTATTCTACATCGTGAGGGATACTTCTCAGCATATCGCGACTATCCGGATAATATGAATTCACTACTTAGAATACCAAGAACCTATTCAGTGAATAGTTACCGTACAATAAATTCCTTCTACCCTACAATGTCCCGATTAAATACAAGGTATGGATCTCATGTCAAGCCTATCTAATTTAATAACTTGCTTACCATTTACTATGCGTAGTTCTATGCAAATTAGAAACTCCTTTCTAATTTCATTCACTCTGGCCAGAGATTCCTGAACTAGCATAAGTGGATCAGCCTTGAACATTCGCTTCCTTCACTGGAAGGGGTAGATCCTTTATTGATCATACACTATCTTCGTGTACAAATTCCTATACCCAGAAGAGCCCTAATAATTGTCCCTGGAGACTAAGAACTAAACCAAAGCATAGTTCAGTGTACACAAGATGACTATGATGACCTCAAGTCTAAGGATACTTGTACAACTATCACTATGTGAACAACTGATGATACGTGAGTGAACTCCATCAGTTGTTCAGCTGTGCGAGTCATGTTCAGTGAACTTATTCCATAATAAGCACCTACATACAGTTAAACCTCGATGAAATAATAATCGATAAAGTAATAACCTCGCTAAAATAATATTTTTCTCCGGTCCCAACATAATAGACACAGTGTATTTTTGCTCCCGATAAAGTAATAAACTCGCTAAAGTAATATTTTTTCTTGGTCCCGACCCTATTACTTTAAAGAGGTTTAACTGTACTAGCTATAGTGTCACCACACAAATGTCTATGAGAATAGACATCCTTCATAATGAAGCAAGCATAGTATGTACCGATCTTTGCGGATTATTAATTACCAGTTAGTAATCCTATGACCAGGAACTATTTAAGTTTAGAGTTATCATCTTTTTAGGTCTCACTATTATGATCTCATCATAATCCATAAAAAGCTTTACTCTAAACTATGGTATATCTTATTTAAACATTTAAATAGATAGAGCCCGTAATAAAAACAAAACAAGTCTTTTATTAATATCAATGAAATCAAAACAGACTACATAAAAGTTATTCCTAAATCCTAATACCTGATTGGACTTAGGACATATTCCTTTCAATCTCCCACTTGTACTAAAGCCAATCACTCTGGTATCTAATACCTATCTAGTCTTTATGACGATCAAAGTGACTTTCAGAAAGTAGCTTTGTGAGTGGGTCTGCTATGTTGTTATGTGCGTCAACTCTATTTCAATACAATACAAGAAATTTTACCGCGCTCCCACTAACCCTTTTGTAAACGCATGGTTCATCTACGTTTTTGATAAAATCAAACTCTTTGATAGTCTCATCAAAACGAATGTTCCATCTTTCGAGAAGCTTGCTTTAAACCACATATGGTTCGCAGTAGCTTACACACTAGGTTTTCATTTCCCTCGGAAAGAAAACCATCTGGCTATATGCCAGATCTCATAGTCATAGTAAGCAGCAATCGCAAGCAAAATCCGAACTGATTTTAACAGGGCTACAGGTAAAAGGTTTTATCAAAGTCAATCCATTGCCTTTGTTTGAATCCTTTTGCCACAAGCCTGGCCTTATAGGTCTCCACCTGGCCATCTGCTATAATATATCTTTTGTATACCGTATACATAGATTCCATTCTGGATTTCATGGCACTATGCCATTTCTCTGAGTCAACACTACTCATAGCCTCATTATAGGTCACAGGGTCGTCATCATCAATGATCAACAACTCATTGTCATTCTCAATGATAAGGCCATCTTACCTCTCAGGTTGGCGAGACACTCTCCCTGATCTATGAATGGGCTGTTCCACAAAAGGTTGTTCAGTCAGAATAGGTGTTTCCACTCGATCTGTAGTAGTTTGTGCTTCTTGAACTTCATCAAGTTCAATTTTGCTCCCACTGTTTCCTTCAAGGATAAACTCCTTTTCCAAGAAGGTAGCATGTCTGGAGACAAACACCCGATGATCGGTGTAAAAGTAATACCCTAAAGTCTCTTTAGGATATCCCACAAAACTACATTTTACGGATCGATATTCCAGCTTATCTGGGTCAACTTTCTTGACATAAGCTGGACATCCCCAAATCTTAACGTGTTTAAGACTCGGTTTCCTTTCTTTCCATATCTCATACGGAGTTTGAGGAACAGATTTGGAAGGCACCTTATTCAGTAAATATGCTGAGGTTTCCAATGCATAACCCCATAGGAATACTGGAAGATTTGTATAGCTCATCATGGACCGAACTATGTCTAACAAAGTTCGATTTCTCCTTTCAGATACCAATCTGGAGGAGTCCACTGGGAGACTATACCATTTACTTTGAGATAATCTAGAAACTCTCCGTTCAAGTATTCACCACCTCGATCTAATCGAAGAGTTATAATACTATGTTTGGTTGTTTCTCCACTTCATACTTATATTCTTTGAACTTTTCAAAGGCCTCAGACTTGTGTTTCATCAAACACATATCCGAATCCAGATCTATCATCTATGAAAGTAATGAAGTATAAAAATCCACCCATGCCTTGCTTAGACATTGGTCCACATACATCTGTGTGTACCATTCCTAGCAAATTTGCAGCCCTCTCTCCATGTCTACTAAATGGAGACTGCAGTGCCACAATGAAGTGAGATTTTCATCATCCCTTTTCTTTTATTAGTTTGTTCAATCTGAAGTAAATTATGTCACATATATGCAGACCATCATTTAAAGCACCACGTCCATAAAGAATATTATCTCTAAGAATAGAACATTCATTATTCTCAATAATAAATGAAAATCCAGCCAAGTCTAACATGGGAATAATATTCCTCACAATCGAGGGAATAAAATAACAATTATTTAAAACAATAGTCTTGCCCGTAGGCATATGTAAATGAAATGATTCTACATCTTCAGCAGCAACTCTTGCTCCATTTCCATCAGTAGAATCACCTCCTCTTCCTCAAGAGTCCTACTTCTCCTTGGTCCCTGCAACAAATTGCAGATATGAGAACCACAGGCGGTATCTAATACCCAAGTAGAAATGACATATTCACTTCTATCATGAACATACCTGAATCAGAAGCGGTAGTCTCACTACCCTTCTTCTTCTTCAATTCTACAAGGTAAACCTTGCAGTTACTCTTCCAGTGCCCCACCTTGTTACAGTGAAAGCAAACAACTTTGCTCTTGGGGTCTTCAGCTTTTGGTGGAACCGGCGTTTTCTCACCTACTTTCTTCTTCTTGGAAGAGTTCCTCTTCCTTTTCTTAGGATTGGAACCTTCACCAATTAGAAGAACAGAACTCTTCTTAGGGGGAAAATTCGATTCCGCAGTCTTCAACATGTTGTGGAGTTCAGGCAGGCTGACATCCAACTTATTCATGTGAAAGTTCACAACAAACTGCGAGAACGAACTCGGAAGCGATTGCAAGACCAAGTCTTGGCTCAGCTCCCCATCCATGGCAAAACCAAGTTGTCCAAGACGTTCAATCAAATTGATCATCTTAAGTACATGGTCATTCACAGATGATCCCTCAGACATCCTACACCCGAACAGCTCCTTCGATATCTCATATCGAGCTGTCCTCCCTGCCACATCATACAACTCTTGTAGATGCATGAGGATAGTGTGAGCATCCATATGCTCATGTTGCTTCTGTAGCTCAATGTTCATAGAAGCTAGCATGATGCATTGAGCAATATTTGCATCATCTATCCACTTACAATACACAACATGTTCATCATTATGTTCATCACTAGCAGGTTCAGTAGGCTTAGGTGAGTCAATCACGTATTCCAGCTTCTCAATCCTGAGAACAATTCTCAAGTTTCGAAGCCAGTCAGCATAATTAGGACCAGTCAATTTGTGAGCATCTAGTATGCTCCTGAGTGATAGTGCAGAAGACATAACGTACAAAGTAAATCTGTAAATGATAAACACATAACAACACTTAGCAAATATTCGATTTCATTTCAAAACACTATATGAATCGGGTCTTTATTCATAAGTGGCTCCCACTAGTTTTCCTAATTTATTCAACCCCCTACGTGAAAAATTAAGCATTCATAATGCTAGTGGGAATAGGGATCCTACATTCCATTACACGACCCCGACTGTAGCACGAACCGCCATGTAATGTTCAATAGGCAGACAACTCTTGTCAATTACATCTCATGTTATTCCCTAATCAAACTTTAGCCTCTTGAATAATTGAGTCTCGGCTGTAGCACGACAAACTCAATATTCTAAGTCAAGTCTAACCCAACATTCCGTATAGTTGAATCAGTCCCCAAAGGCCCACGGCTGTAGCACGTACCGACCTTTAGATTCTTATTCAATATACACATCTCTATGTAATAGACAAGTATTTCTTATTTCGAAATCAAAGCCCTCGGCTGTAGCACTAACCGACAATGATTCAAAAATAAGAACTACTTTCTATCATGTTGGAAGGCTATGACCGACACAAGCCCGTTGTATCATTGGCCAATTACTACTTGATATTATTTAATTTTAGAGGGATTATATTACGTTACAATCATAATCATATTATAAAGAAATTCTTCCTTTTAAATTAAATATTTCAAATCAATAATCAATAATTAGATGATTCCCAGATCAGGTGGAGCATTGTCAAGAGGCGTCACTTAATAACCCTTTTTTACAGATAGAAATCTGTTGTTGACAGAATCATCCTTTCTCTCATATCGAAAATTCATATTCAATTACGTGTTTCATAAACACAAGAATCTCATGATTGTATTCATAATATTATTATTAAGGTTATGAAATAATTTCACTATACTAGGTTGTCTAACAAACGCCTTATATTTATTTAAGTTCACCTAAATCTATCATCACATGATAAACTAAGCATATATCACATATATAAACATGAATAAACATCAAGGTAGGCATATTATATCATCTAGCACATTAGTCTAAGCATTATACATCTCTATGTATCACATGAAGCATTTAAAAGCAATTAAAACAGTCAAAAACATCTTTAAAACACTTCATGGAAATATAAAAAGTTCAAAACTTTTATATAAACTAAAATTGATCACTTCATTAGATCCGTCTCGGAAAAACGAATCCAACGGTATATTGCACACCCAAAACGGAGTTACGAAACTCCCAGAAAATCAATTTTAAAATCAATAGACGGGCTGTAACGCATTACAGGAACGCGTTACAAGCCCTGTAACGCATTCCGATGATGCGTTACACCCCTTTAAAGCCATTAAAGGGTGTAACGCATTCCGTGAATGCGCCACAGGTGTGTAACGCATTCCCGGAATGCGTGACACCCCTATATTTTTTTTTCTGCAGCCGCCGCCTACCTCGGAAAACGAGCCTGACAGTCCTGTTCCCTGTCTGCTTTTCTTTCCTTCCCGTGCCATCACACAGACAAGACAGCAGCAGTACAAATAGATAACAGATATATACATACAAACAATTCATATAAATATATATATAAGATTTATTTAATTACGAATTTAATTGTAAGAACTTCAAAAATTCATAATAAAAAATCTATACATCCTAAAATTATGAAAAAAAATACCCAGACGATCTACAACACTTGTAGAACCCAGATCAACATTCAAAATTATTCTGAGAAACGATTTCTCATCAGACAAAATTAATCCATAATATAACTTGTAAAAATCATAATTAATTCATACAAGCACATAAAATTCTGAAATTTTTACCACAGATCTATATGCATACAACCTATGCTCTGATACCATTGTTGGATTTTAAACACACCGGGGGCATGGAAAAACACTTTTACACATATAAAATCGAAATAAAAGCATACAGATCATGAATAAAAATTCGAGGGATCGAATCTAACCTTTAAAAATAATTCGGAGACAACGATCAGAGATCCTTAGCAGTTGCTCCTCTAGTGTGAAGCACTCCACCGGTATCCACCAAGAAAACGATGTTAAGGAGGAGGAAGGAGATGGAGAGAATTGGGTTTTCCAAACTTTTTGGGTTTTGTGTGGGTTCGATGTGGGTTGGAATAAAATAGGGTCTATAATAGTGTATTTATAGGCAAAATTTTCAGCTGAAATTTTCCCATAAATAATATTATTATTATCCCATTTATTATTCTCATTAATAATTAAAACACCTTTTAATTATTAATCCTTTTTCTAAACACTTTAGAAATAATTCTCTCTCTTGATTTAATTTCCAAAAATTAAATCCTTTAATTAATAATATTAAGAACTTTTCTTAATTAATTTATAATCAATTAAATCTCATTTAATCAATTATTAAATTTGCCAATTAATTATTTATTTCATAAATAAATAATTATTAACCATTATTAATTAATTCCTCCACCATTAAATCATTCTCTTTTTTATGGTGTGACCCTGTAGGTTCAATATTAAGCCGGTAGTAGAAATAAATAATAATAAAACTATTTTATCATTATTTATATAAATTCTCTAATTTATTAAATATGATTAATTAATTAATCACATTTATTCTACATCGTGAGGGATACTTCTCAGCATATCGCGACTATCCGGATAATATGAATTCACTGCTTAGTATACCAAGAACCTATTCAGTGAATAGTTACCGTACAATAAACTCCTTCTACCCTATAATGTCCCGATTAAATACAAGGCATGGATCTCGTGTCAAGCCTATCTAATTTAATCACTTGCTTACCATTTACTATGCGTAGTTCTATGCAAATTAGAAACTCCTTTCTAATTTCATTCACTCTGGCCAGAGATTCCTGAACTAGCATAAGTGGATCAGCCTTGAACATTCGCTTCCTTCACTAGAAGGGGTAGATCCTTTATTGATCATACACTATCTTCGTGTACAAATTCCTATACCCAGAAGAGCCCTAATAATTGTCCCTGGAGACTAAGAACTAAACCAAAGCATAGTTCAGTGTACACAAGATGACTATGATGACCTCAAGTCTAAGGATACTTGTACAACTATCACTATGTGAACAACTGCTGACACGTGAGTGAACTCCATCAGTTGTTCAGCTGTGCGAGTCATGTTCAGTGAACTTATTCCATAATAAGCACCTACATACTAGCTATAGTGGCACCACACAAATGTCTATGAGAACAGACTTCCTTCATAATGAAGTAAGCATAGTATGTACCGATCTTTGCGGATTATTAATTACCAGTTAGTAATCCTATGACCAGGAACTATTTAAGTTTAGAGTTATCATCTTTTTAGGTCTCACTATTATGATCTCATCATAATCCATAAAAAGCTTTACTCTAAACTATGGTATATCTTATTTAAATACTTAAATAGATAGAGCCCGTAATAAAAACAAAACAAGTCTTTTATTAATATCAATGAAATCAAAACAGACTACATACAAGTTATTCCTAAATCCTAATACCTGATTGGACTTAGGACATATTCCTTTCAAAATCATCATCCGTAGAGATTATATTGAGTCATCCGTCGGGACTATACTTGGTCATCCATCGAGTGCTACATTTTACACTAAGTAAAATCTGCTAAGGTGTTTTGTTAATGAAATCATCAAGTTCACAACATCTTCCCAACAATCTCCCCCAATTTATGTCTACTAGAATTGTAGCCATAAATTAAGAGAAATTTGATGATAACAAAACACCCTAAAAATACAAATTTAAATGGAAGTAGATAAAACAAAAAAGTGCTGCAGAAATTACTTGAAAAATTTACAAGGCAAAGTGTACAAAGATTTGCTCACAGTCATTTTCAAGGTGCTCCTCTAGACTGAGCAGATTAATCTATTTCCTTGATGTTCTGGATCTCTTTCCAAACTTTCTGTTGTTTTCTTCTATTTGATTTTGGAGCTGTCTGTGGAATTCCAATTCATCAGATTCTGAGAGATTTAGCATTTCTTGCATTTCCAGAAGAGTCTCATTGCTAGAGATGCTTAACTGGTCCTCTAATCTGAAGAATCTTTTAACTCCCTTTTCATCCCTGAACTCCATTAGCCAGTAGGGCCTTAGATGCACTCTCCTTCCAGTGTAAGGAATAGTTAAAGTCTTTTGGAGTGCATCCTTGGCTCTAATACTCATTAGCTTTTCAATCTTCTTTAGAACTAGTCTTCTACCTGTCACATTGAATCCAAAGTTCTTCTTGAAGGATGAATAAACCTTTATCAGCAAAGATTGGCTTTCTTGAAGGATCCTGTGAAGTGGTCATTGTATCTCTTTTCCTCCCTTGTACTTGAATACTAACCTCTCAGGTAGATTCCTGTAAGCATCAATCCCTCTAACTTCTTCCAGTTCATCTAGATAGAGGTTTAGATCTGAGAATTCCTTGATGTCACAGATGTACATTATGTCTCCCTTGTTGACTTTGGTTTGGGCTTTAGTTAGGGACTTAGATCTGAGAGTTGAGGGCTTCACTTTCTTGACTGCTCTGGTCTTTATTTTCTTTGGCTTCATGAAATGAGGTAGATTTAGTTCAGAAATTGGTAGACTATCCCAGTCTATTGGCTCATCATTTGGAATGATAGGTTCACCATGGAAATTCTTGGATGGATCTATCTTGAATTCTTCATGTGCCACATAGGGCATGGATGTTTGTGTTGTTGTAGAAATAGACTCTTTGGGAAAGTATCCTTCCTTCTCCTCATCACTGAAATCCAATTTCCTCTTGATTCTTTGGTTGTACCTTGGCTTCTTTGTCTGTGCAGGTTCATTTTACATTACTTGATCTTGAGATTCAGGAATTGCAGATAGTTGTGCAGAAATTTGTTGTGTTGGTTTTACAGCTTGCAACTTGGCTAAGATAGCAGCTTGCTCCTTCTTTTCTTTGAGCTTTTTAGCATCTAGAGCAGCTTGCTTCTTTTCTTGCTTCAGTCTTGCCTTTTCTTCCCTTTTTTCTTCAGCAAAATGAGGGTGTCCAGCAACCACACAAATTTCCTTACCATTTCTGAAAATCTTGGCAATTCTCCTTTTTAGAACTGAATCTGCAGGATCCTTGTAGAATGCTATGGACCTGGCCAACAGCTTCTTCTCATCAGGCTTTGGTGTCTCATACACTATGTCCAAAGGGTTCTTTAGTGAAGATTTTGGATAGTTCACCTTTGGCCTCATACTTAGTTCAGCCTTTGGAGATTTGATGCAGGATGGCTGTCCTCTTTCCAGATAATTCATGCTCATATCATTCACAGATATTTTCCTAACTTGAGAGTGATGAATGGCTGATTTTTATGGCTTCTTTGCTAGCACAAACTTCTTTTGAATATCCTCATCAATTTTCTCCCAGTTGATTGGGCTCAACTGCTTCTTTTCAGCTGCTCTCAAATTGGTTGCTGCTTCATTTATCAGATCAATGCTATCTTTAGCTGGTGGCTTTGTGAAAGCAATTGTTGGCACAATTGCTTTACTCACTTGAATGTTAAGCACTTTTTGCTCCCCCTTACTCCTAGAACTCTCTTTCTCCCCCTTTTTGTTATCAGCAAGTTGAGTGGAGGAGGTCTGTGCAGCCACCAGTTTCTGAAGCAAGTCTGTTTGTTGAGCTTGGTGTAGATGAATTGTTGTAAGAGAAGCTTACATATCAATCATTCTTTTGTCCAGGGAATCCACCTTGGTTGCAAGATCTGAGTTTTTCCTGAGCTGTCTTTTGATGTCTGTCATTGTTGTCTCTGGAAGTCTAGCTTCCAATCTCTCAGAAATGTGCTTCTTGATTTCACCAATTTCAGCTTTGATGGTGGTGACATTAAGATTTTGTTGATAGCCTTGAATTTGATGTAGTTGGAGAGAAGCAAGATGTGCTTGCAGAAGCTTCGTAGTGCTGGCATTTGTGGATGATTGAAGTGCAGACTGTGTTTGACTAATTAGCTGGATGAGAGTAGTCTTGAAGTGATGTTCATCACATTTCTTGGAGAAGGCCCATGATGGCATGCCTGACCTTGAACTAGGGCCTACTTCTCCCCCTAAGCCCAATAGCTCTTCTTTACTTTCTACATCCTCACCCCCAAAGAAATCTTCTGAACCGCCAGTCTCATAATCAACATCACTAGCTGTAAAGGGAAAAACTGCGATGGCATCCTTAGCTCTTTACATGGACTGTGTGGTGTGCACCAGATTGAGCATTCTTTCTACATTGTCATTGCCCTGTTCAGCTAGAATTTGATATGTTAGAACAGGGTGAGTAAATGTCTCAGCATCAAGGGAGGTAGAATCTATAACAACTTGATTTTGATGAGATAGTCCCTCCCTGTCTGCATCCTGGACATTCATTAACTCACTTGCAATAACATCCACCCTTATATCTCCAGTACCTGCATGTCTCTTGTTATCTCTCTTCTCTTGCATCAAGGTCTCACCTTGGCTCCCCACCCTCACACCCTCACCTTCACCATCTAAGGTGGGACTCCTCACACTCACTTTTGCCAGTCCTGAAGAAATGGACTGCATTGTTTCACTCTTTTCCTCTCCTTTTTCCTGGGAGCAACCCATACTCTCACCCATTTCACTTCCTTCCCTCAGTCCTGGAAGTGATTGCACTACTACTAAGTCTTCTGCACTTGTAATAATTGATGAAATTTGAGGTTGTGCAGAGACACTCGACGGATAAGGAATATCCGTTGGTGTAGCAGTTTGACTATCCGATGGATAACTGATGTTAAGCTTATCCGTCGGGATACAATCACTACTCGACGGATGAACAATATCCATTGAGAGAGTAGAAATAAGTAAGTTTGGAGTGGAGATTATTGTGGACTCTGTGCAGATTGATGAAAATTTTGGCACAGATGTCTCAATAGTCTCAGAAAGAAATGGCAAGTGAGCCAACAAATCATCTAGAAGATGATGCTCGCTTGCTTGGATTTTTGGCTTCTCCATGAGAGTTAAAGATGGAGAATTTGGAAGTGATGTGTTTATCATGTCAACATCCAAAAAGTGTGTGGGAGAATTTGGTGTTTTAGGTGCTTCTACTGTTAAAGATTTATTGTGCGACTCCACATTTATTGGAGCCACATCAACCTGACTTTGAGAAGGTACAGTGACTGTGTCTTTAGCACTAGTTTGCACAGTGTGTGAACCATGTGCATCCCTAAGGGTCTTTGATTTCTTCTTTCTTGTGTAAGTTTGGGGTGAGCTTGTGTCCCTTACCCTTTTGGCTTGTGCTCTTGGCTGAAAGCTTGTTTCAATGGTAACATCCTTTTGGGAGGATGAAACCAATAATGAGCTAATGTCCTTATTAAGCACTGCAGTTTATTGGGAAGCTGCAGTGTGGCTAGGCTGGGAAACACTCACCTCTCCAACCTTATCCTTAGGATTTCTTTGATGTTCACCCTGTCCCTCACCTTTCTTACCCACCTTCACACTCCCCTCTTTAGGTTTGGTGGATTTTGCAGCTGGCATCTTTTGAGAGACACCAGAGGGGGCTTTCTTTGTCTTTGTTTTTAAAATTGTGGATTTTGTATCTTGGGTAGGCAGCTGTTAGGTCAATGACACAGTTGCTATAGCTACACTAGAATGCAAAGTAGTTTGTGAGATTGGAAGAGTAGAGACAGTGGAAGTTACCTCACTTACCTGAGGTGCCTCCATTACAGGGAAGTAGAAGCGTGGCACCTCTTTGTGATGGTTTGCCCTGTTCAAATCTGCTATGATTCTCCTTTCTTGAACCCAACAATCTAATTTGTTGGTTGGGTTCTCAAGCACAATATCCTCGGAGAGGTGGTTAGCAAGCATCATTAAAAATCTAGCATAGTAAACATTTTTACCCCTTTTATTCAGCTCCCCTAGTTTAAACCCCAACTCAAATATGACAAGATCACTAAAGTTGAAAAACTTATCAGTTACTAGCATGTAGATCATGTTGAGCATAGAGATATTAACTGAATCAAAATTGCTAATTTTACCAGAAAATACCTTAGTAACTACATCACACAGATAACTCCATTCTTTCCTAAGACCCAACCTCCTAATTTCACTTAATTTGGAAGTAGAGAGTGTACAACCCATGGAATTAAGCATATTAACAATATTAGTGTCTGTGTGTGGAGAAGTTACAGTATTATCAGGAATTTTGAAACATGCTTTAACAATATCACTATTAACACAGAATTCCTTACCTTTAATAGAGAATATGATAGTCTTATCAGTTGAGTTATACACTGCAGTCGTCCACATTTCTTCAACAACCTCATAGAAGATGGTGGGTGATTCCAGCATGGCATAGTTGAGTTTGCAGTTCTTCACAAAATCCATCATTTTGTGGTAGTCACCAGACTGCTGAATCCCCTTGTTCACTAGAGCTGTGAAGTTGTTCTTCTCATACATAAATCCAGTTTGATACATGATCTTGACGACTGGTGCCATTGTTAGAGAGTAAAAATTGCAGAGATAGGGATGATAATTGCTTTTGAGAAAGTGAGAAGTTAGAGCAGATGATTTGAGAATGATAAAAGAAAAGCAATGAAAATAAATTATGCTTTTATACTATCTCAAAAATAATTGTTAAAAATAATAAAGTAAAATAAAGTAACCAATAAGAATTGCCCAAAATAGCCGTTTAAAAATAAACTGTAAAAATTCCATCAATTATCCGTCGTGTTATGCTTATAAACTGTAAGTATACTCGATGGATAATGTTCAGAGAATCAACGGCTAAGAGTAAGACAATTCGACGGATGAGGGTAAATCAGTTATCCGTCGAGACATACAATATTCCAGAAAAATAATTAATTTTTATTAACAAATTGTATATCGACGGATGATCAAACTCGATGGATAATGATCATCCGTCGAGATGTAAATTTTGACTTAGCCAAAATTTCATCCAAGACTGAAAATTCAATTAAATTTCTGGCTGCATACCAACTTGCAAATTATCTGAAAAAGATTCAAGAGTAATTAAGCATACCTAACTCACTTACCAACCTTGAAAATGTGGATTCATCCAATGGCTTGGTAAATATATCTGCAAGCTGCTTTTCACTTGGAACAAAATGTAGTTCCACAGTACCATTCATTACATGTTCCCTTATAAAGTGGTACTTGATGTCTATGTGCTTTGTTCTTGAATGCTGTACTGGATTTTCAGTGATGGAAATTGCACTTGTGTTATCACAGAAAATAGGAATTCTTTCCACTTGCAGACCATAGTCTAGCAATTGGTTTTTCATCCACAAAATATGTGCACAGCAACTGCCAGCAACAATATATTCAGCTTCAGCTGTAGAAGTAGAAACTGAATTTTGCTTTTTACGGAACCAGGACACAAGCTTGTTTCCCAGAAATTGACAGGTTCCTGTTGTACTTTTTCTATCAATTCTACAACCTGCATAATCTGCATCTGAATAATTAGTTAGATCAAAACCAGAATCTCTAGGGTACCAAATGCCATGTTTTGGTGTTCCCTTGAGATACCTTAAAATTCTCTTAATAGCTACTAAGTGAGATTCTCTAGGATCAGCCTGAAATCTAGCACAAAGACGTAGCAAATATTATATCTGGCCTACTAGCTGTTAAGTACAGAAATGAGCCAACCATGCCCCTACAACTTGAAAGATCCACAGACTTTTCAGTAGTGTTTAATTCAAGCTTAGTTGCAGTAGCCAAAGGAGTTTTTGCAGATGTGTAATCCATTAGATCAAACTTCTTTAAAAGATCATAAATGTATTTAGTTTGACTAATGAATATTCCATTACTAACTTGCTTAACTTGCAAACCAAGAAAGTAAGTTAGTTCTCCCATCATGCTCATTTCATACTTACTTTGCATCAATTTGGCAAATGTTTTGCAAAGTTTTTCATCTGTAGAGCCAAAAATAATGTCATCTACATAAATTTGAACAAGTATGCTAGAGCCATTAACATTTCTAAATAATAGAGTTTTGTCTACAGTACTTCTAGTGAAGTGATTCTATAAAAGAAACTTTGACTAAGTGTCATACCAGGCTCTAGGTGCTTGCTTCAGTCCATAAAGTGCTTTCAAAAGATAGTAGACATATCCTGGAAAATTTGGATCTTCAAAACCAGGAGGCTGACTGACATAGACTTCCTCCTCCAAATCTCCATTCAGAAAGGCACTTTTGACATCCATTTGATAGACCTTGAAATTGGTATGGGCTGCATAGGCTAAGAAGATTTTGATGGCTTCAAGTCTTGCAACAGGAGCAAATGTTTCATCAAAATCTATTCCTTCTTGTTGACAGTAGCCCTTAGCATCCAATCTAGCTTTGTTCCTGATTACTATGCCATTTTCATCCATCTTGTTCCTGAATACCCATTTGGTGTCTATTAGATTCTTTCCTTTAGGCTTGGGTACCAGCTTCCATACCTTGTTCCTTTCAAACTGGCTTAGCTCCTCCTGCATAGCTAAAATCCAATCAGGATCCAACAAAGCTTGTTCTACCTTCTTTGGTTCTTCCTTAGAGAGGAAGCTGCTATATAGACATTCTTCTTGAGTTGCTCTCCTTGTTTGAACTCTAGAGGATACATCACCAATGATGAGCTCAAAGGGGTGATCCTTTGTCCATTTCCTTTGTTGAGGTAGATTAGCTCTAGATGAAGATGCCTCATTGTTGTCTTGATGTGTGATTAAGTTTTGATTATTAGAAACTCCCCATGAGTTTGTGGATCTTTGATTTGAGAGAGGGGAATTTTCTATAAGTGATTTGTTCCTACTTTCAGCTTCTTTTGATATCCCGACGGACGGTGAATTTTGAGTACCGACGGATGAAGCTGGTTGTCTCCCGACGGATAAAGCAGTTTATCTCCCAACGGATGAAGCATTTTGCAACTCGACAGATATTGAATTATGTGCTTCATTGATAGTAGATTTTTCTGTATTATCCTTTGATACAGTTTCTTGATCACTCTCATCATCACTGTCATCACTAATCATCTCCACATTGTCAACTTTGAGGCTCTCATGATAATCTCCATCTTGAAGTCCTTCAATCTTTTTATCATCAAACACAACATGTATTGATTCCACAACAATGTTGGTTCTCATATTGTAGACTCTGTATGCTTTACCAACAGCATATCCAACAAAAATTCCTTCATCTGCTTTAGCATCAAACTTCCCATTCTGATCAGTTTGATTCCTCAAGATGTAGAATTTGCAACAAAAGACATGAAGAAAATTTAGAGTTGGCTTCTTGTTCTTGAACAATTGGTAGGGAGTCATGCATTTTGCTTGATTTATCAAATAAATATTTTGAGTATAGCATGCAGTATTTACAGCTTCAGCCCAGAAATATGTTGGCAACTGTGATTCTTCAAGCATTGTTCTTGCAACTTCAATAAGTGATCTGTTCTTTCTTTCTACAACTCCATTTTATTGTGGAGTTCTTGCTATTGAAAATTCATGCATAATCCCATTCTCTTCACAAAATACTCTCATAACAGAATTCTTGAACTCAGTTCCATTGTCACTCCTGATTCTTCTTACTTTGAAATCAGGATGATTGTTGACTTGCCTTATGTGATTGATGATGATTTCACTAGCCTCATCTTTACACTTGAGGAAATATGTCCAAGAGAACTTTGAGAAATCATCTACAATTACTAGGCAAAATCTATTCCAAGAGATGGACAACACATTGACTGGTCCAAACAAATCCATGTGTAGCAGTTGCAAAGGTTCTTCAGTTGTTGAATCAAGCTTCTTTTTGAATGATGCTTTAATTTGCTTTCCCTTTTGGCAAGCATCACACAGTCCATCCTTAGAAAACTTCACTTGAGGAATGCCTCTTACCAGTTCTTTCTTTACTAGTTCATTCATGGTCTTGAAGTTTAGATGGGATAACTTCTTGTGCTATAGCCAACTTTCATCTTGACTTGCTTTACTGAGAAGACAAGTAACAGATTCTGTATTTGATGAGTTGAAGTCATCTAGGTACACATTTCCTTTTCTCACTCCAGTGAGAACCACTTTGTTGCTCCTCTTGTTTGTCACAACATAGGCTCCTGAGTTGAAGATTACTGAATTGCCTTTATCACAAAGCTGGATGATACTCAACAAATTGTGCTTGAGACCATCCACTAAGGCAACCTCCTCAATGATGACATTGTCTTTTGAAATCAAGTCATATCCCACAGTATAACCCTTGCTGTCATCTCCAAAAGTAATACTTGGGCCAGCTCTCTCCTTGAACTCTGTGAGCAGGGTAGAATCTCTAGTCATGTGATTTGAACAACCACTATCCAAGTACCATAGATTCTTTCTATTTCCCTGCACACATTAAAATCAAATGAAGTTAATTTTGGTACCCAAGTTTCCTTGGGTCCTGCCTTATTAGCTTTCTTCTTCTGTTTCTTAGGTTTGATTTCATTTGACTTGGGGATATTAGATTCATCCTTTGTAATCTGAGTTGGACCTTTGAATCCATTCATTAAAACAGAATTATCATGCACATTTTGATTAACAGGAAATAACATGCTAATTGCAAACATGTTATTCCAGTAGGGCATGCTAAATGGCATTTGAGGCATACTAAATAAAACATAATAAGGATTAGGTGCAAATGGCATATTAGCAAATTTTGCATTCATATTATGTGTAGACATATCATTCATAGGCATAGAAGGCATGGCATTCATGTTGGGAAAAGGGGAGGGTACAGACATAGGAATAGGCATTGCAAGTTTGTAATTAACAGACAAATGATTAGCACTACCACATTTAACACATATTTTTCTAGGAGCATATTTCTATTGTTTTTTCTTTTAGCCTCTGTTTTATCCTCAATTTTTTCTAGTCTGTCATTCAATTTGATAGACAGATGACCAACATTCACTTTCTTCTCCTTCTTCACTTGACTAGATTCTCTGGAAATGAAGTTTTTGGAAACTGATCCATATTTTTCATTTAACTTGGCAAGTTTGGCTTTTCCTATAGGTTTGCTCACAGCCGATAGATGAGGATTTATGTCACTCGACGGATAATCCTTATGGTTATCCGACGGATGACTCTCATCATCTGTCGAGTCTACATTTGTTAGCAATCCTTCCACCAAATTGGATTCCAGCTTCCCCTTATTCTTCTTTCAGGCTGCATCACAAAAGGATTCCATACCTTGAACTTTGGTGATTTGAGCATGGACATCTCTGGATGTTTTCCATGCCTTAATCACCTCATGTTCTCGTTCAAGCTGCTTCTTCAAGATCTCTTCTTTCTTCAAGGACTCAGTTAATTCATTTTTAACAATCTTACACTCAATTCTCAATTTTTCAAACTCAATAAATTGAGACTCTAGCACATTATTCCTCTCACTTAAAAACAAATTGTTTTCTTTAATTTTAGTATTTTCCTTAGTGAGAGACTTGAGAGTGACACGCAAATAATATAATTCTGTAGAAATGTCATTGATAGCATCATTACACCCATCTTTAGATAAATATGCTAGGTTGGTGGTGATTACCTGATTACTTGAAGAACTTGTCTCTGTTTCATCAGACTTGGCCATCAGGGCTAGGTTGACATAGCTGACTTCTTGCTGGAATCTGACTTTCTACACTCACTGGCAAAGTGCCCTGCCAAGTCACATTTGAAATATTTGAATTTTGATTTATCCACCATGTTTCTATTTGGCTTGGCTGCTCCAAAGTTCTTCTTGAACTTGAGCTTGTCAAATCTTCTGGAAAGAAATGCTAGATGTTCATCAATGTCATCTATATCATCTTGGCTCAAAGAATCTTCATTTTCCGCTACCAGCCCCTTGCCTTTGTTTTCACAGACCTTTGAAGTAGACTCAACAGCTTCTATCTTCATCTCCTTCTCAATCTCTAGCTCAGCAACTAGTGCAATGGACCCTCCTTTCTTCTTTCCTTTCTCCATCATCTCATCTTACTCTATTTTAAGCTCATAAGTTTTCAGGATCCCATACAGTCTTTCCAAGGTAAATTCTTTGTAATCTTGAGAGTTTCTCAATGAGACTGTCATTGGTTTCCATTCATTTGGAAGAGATCTAAGGAACTTTAGATTGAAGTCTTTTGTCTGATAGACTCTTTCATGCAACTTCAGAGCATTTAGTAGTTTTTGAAATCTACTAAAAATGTCAGTGAGAGACTCACTATTCTCACTATGAAAGTGCTCATATTGCTGAATTAGCAGTTGCATCTTATTTTCCCTGACTTGTTCAGTGCCATCACAGATAATCTGAATAGTATCTCAAACTTCCTTGGTAGTTTTGCAATTGATGATGTTGTCAAACATGTCACAATCAACTCCATTGAACATGATATTCATGGCCTTCTTGTCTTTCCTGACTTGTTCAATATCAGGATCTGACCATTCATGCCTTGGCTTGGGAACTAATGGCTCATTTCCAGTTGCAGCTCTCATTGGTACATGAGGACCTCTCTCTATGCGATCCACATAGGCCTCATCTTGAGAAAGTAAATGGAGACGCATTTTTACCTTCCAGTGATGGTAATTATCTTTGTCCAAAAAAGGAATCTTGACTCCAATATCCTTCTTCTTCATCTTGCTGTTTGTTGTGATCTTTAAACTTTTTGTTTGTCAAGAGCTTGCTCTGATACCAATTGTTAGTCCCTAACAATGAAACAAGAATTATAGAAGGGGGGTTGAATGGAATTCTTGAAACTTTTTCTTAGTTATAAAATGTTCTAACTCAAAATATATATATGTGAGTGATTTAATTTGCAAAGTGCGGAATGATAAATTGAAATGAATCAAAACACAAAGTAATAAAAACACAAGTCTTTGAATATATATATATATATATATATATATCGAGAGAACCCTGTAAAGCTTGAATAGCTCACAGATGCTTACAAATAAGAACAACTAAACTTACTGAAAAATGCTAAGGATACAGCTTACAATTGTTTCTCTGAGAAAATGTATTTCTTAGTCTTCTTGTTGTTCTACTTGCTACTCTTGGTTTATATATCACCAAGATTACACAGTTATCAGACAAGATAATAAAACAAAACCTATCCAGTCTAATATAATGCTGCTTCATTACTCTATTCCAGCATCTTTGAATATCTTCAAATTAGCATGAAAATGGCAATGCTTCTTGTTCTCAAAAACCCAGTTGAATAGGCTGCCACATTCCTTTTATAAACACTCGACGCATGTGATTGTGTTGTCACTATCAACGGATGTTTGAATGGAGCATCTGTCGGGTACATGATCATCCGTCGGTTTGTCTTGTTGATCATCCGTCGGGTAACTTTGTTTATCATCCGTCGGGTAGCTATTTGGCATTTGACTTCATTTCATTTATGCAGGATTATAAGACATCACATATTTACAGTTAATCAACCTATTCTGCATATCTATTTAAAGTCAACATGACTTATATGCTACTACATAATCTATACAAAGGTGTTTACAGAAATGTGCTCCATGACTTATTGTTACATAAGCTACTCACTCGATGGATGTCAAATCATCATCCATCGGGACTATATTGAGTCATCCTTCGGGACTATACTTGGTCATCCATCGAGTGCTACATTTTATACTAAGTAAAATCTACTAAGGTGTTTTGTTAATGAAATCATCAAGTTCACAACATCTTCCCAACAATACTCATATATTTTTCTTTGATCTAACCATGGAAGTTAAGAAATAGGATGGCCATACTTAGGCGCACTGCTCGTAAGAGCATACCTGGTGGTCTCTACCGTGTTGTATGCTTCCAGATGCCAGAGCAGGTAGTACAGGTTTGGTGTGAGCAAGTGCTTAGTCGGAAAGTTGTAAAGATACAATGGGTTATCTGTCGGTTCCAAGTCGGAATCAATTATGTAAAATTGGTTTTATTTTGGGGTTGTAATTTATATATTTTGGTTGGTAGTTGTAATCTTGACTCAAACTTTATCATATCAGATCCTGTTATTAGTGAATCAGGGTTTATGCTTATATATTGATAGTTTAATGTTGTGTGGGTCCTCATTTCCTAACCCCGAGATTGAGGGCATCACAAGTTGGTATCAGAGCTACAAGATCTAGTCCCTAAGACAAGTTAGGATAAAAGGGTATTTCGGGTATATATCTATATCGAGAGAGTGTTCGACTCATATAGAGTTGAGTTAAACTATTAGGTATAGTCTAAGGAAAGTGAATCAGCTAAAGTGGCATCTAGAGTTATTGTGTGAGTTAGTTGGAAGCTTTATTTAACCCAAATTCTATTTCTTGGTTGTTGTTTTGTGTTTTCTCTCATGACTCAGTAGTGGTAGTGATTCCGATTCAGAGATTAGTTTGACCGGTACCCCAGTGGACCCCATTCCACCCTCTTTATAGGAGCCTGTGTATGTTAGTTCAGATCCAGAGGAAGATCCATCTGAGAGTAGTGAGATTCCTATGCATATATCACCCTTGAGGCCAGAGTCAAAGACCCCAGCCCCTGAGCCAGAGTCTGAGATGCCTAAGATTGTGCCTGTTAGTGTTGGTGGCAAGTTAACCCAGGATCGAGACTTTGTTTACTCCCGCATTCCTGAGTTGGGAGCTTTGGTGGATAGGCTAGCTCAAGATTCTAGGCAGAGCACTTCAGTTATGGATGATGACTAGAGAGTCCGGATTAAGATGGTGGAGCAGGGTGCCTGGAGGAGATTGGATGAGGGACCATCCACTAGTGATGCTGATGCTGAGGCTCGGAGGCTGCATAAGACTATTCACTGGATGTTGGTTATGTTGAGAGAGATTCTGGATGATTAGATGATAGAGTTGATCAGGCGGGACATCTGGTGGAGCCCGTAGTTGTTGTTGTTTCCTTTCAGCGCCAGTAGGCTTGGGATACTTGGTCAGATGCCGGGATCCCTTTTCATTTGTTATGTTGTATTTCAAAACTGGGTATTATAGTAGTAGTTGTTAGAAGCGAGGGGTAGATAGGGGATGTTTTCCAGTTTTTCCTTTGTTTAACCCTGCTGTATTATTGTACCCTATTTCAGAACTTGATGTAATCAGACCTTTTATCTATGTAGCCTTGGCTTGTTGAATCAACCATATATCTTGTTTCCTATTGTGAACCATGGAAATCTTTATAAACTATTTTACATACCATGTTTTTATATAACCATGTTTAACATTTCGCAAATCATACCCTATACCATGTGAAATACAGCTGATAAGAGAAATTATATAGCAATATGATTGCATGTGCAAAATTGGGTAAAAGCTTAAAACCCGTAAAAGTTATTTCAAAACTAAAATGTTACTGTCAATGCCATGCTATCATATTGCTAAATAATTGCTCAATCAAGTTTGTAAGAAATGGCCAATTCACCAGATCACCAAGAAGAAGAAATTCAAACCCAAGACCCAGAACTGAACCAAGATACCACTATGATGAGCCGACTTGCTCAGCTTTTGCAACAACCCATAGCCCCTAAAGTTGGAAACTTCAAACACTTTCAATCCGTTCATCCCCCAAAGTTCTTAGGTTTTCCAGACCCGATAAAAGCGCAGTCGTGGTTAAGAGAAATGGAGAAAGCATTTGAGTTAGCGGAAGTTAAGGATGAAAAGAAAGCTCTGTATGCGAGTTATTACCTTAAAGACGAGGCGAGTTTCTGGTGGGAATCTTTGAAGGCTTTGCTTGAAGGAAAGGACTTATCGTGGGAGAAGTTTACTGAGATATTTCTGGAGAAGTATTTGCCAAGCTATATGCAAGATCAGTTGGAGATGAAGTTTTTGGATCTTAAACAAGAAGATATGACGGTGGCAGAATATGAAGAAAAATTTTCGACGTTATCTAGATTTGTACATGAGTATGTGAATACGGAGGCGAAGAAGGCCAAAAGGTTCCAACAGGGACTTAGGCCATAAATACGAAGTCAAGTGGCACAATTGGAAATCAAGAACTATGCCACCCTGGTGCAGAAGGCAATGATAGTGGAAGGAGAGCGTGAAGCTGCAAAAAGAGAAAATGAAAGTCGGAAAAGGAAGTTTGAAAGCTCGGAGCAAGAGCGAGGAAGTTCGAAGTTTAGAGGGAAGTTCAGAAAGAATGGTGGAGGTCAGAACCGAAAGTTTCAGAAGTTCAAACCCGGTAACGGAGCTCAGAAGAACTGTTTCCAGAAGGCAGGATAACCGGGAAAGGATGGTAGACTTCAGATTCAAGAGTACAAAGTTTGTGGGAAGAGACACCCGGGGAGGTGTAACAAGATGGATGTGACCTGTTTTAGGTGTAATCAGAAAGGGCATTATTCGTCGGAGTGCCCAAATGGAGCAATGAAGCCTGAATTAACCTGTTTCAAGTGTGGAAAAGTGGGCCATCTGGCCAGAAACTGCAAGGAGCCTGTTCAAAAAGCCAATGTTCTTAGGATTGCTGGACCGCCACCTCTCCCAGCACCAACAGCTCAACCCAGAGTTAGAACCTTCAACATGACAATGAAAGATGATGTGCAAGATGTGGATGTGGTGGCAGGTATGCTTGTTATTAACTCAGTAGAAGTAAAAGTATTAATGGATTCTGGAGCAACTAGATCTTTTATTGCTGAAAGTATTCTTGATAGAGTAAAATGTGTTGCGTACCCTCTGGAACCTAATTTGATTATAGAAGTAGCAAACCAAGAGAAAATCATTGTTAATAAGGTTTGTCCCGATTGTGATGTGGTTATAGAAGGTCGGCACTTTTCTGCTAACTTAATTCCTTTTAAGTTAGGAGAATTCGATGTTATATTAGGAATGGATTGGTTGTCAAACCACGAGGCACAAACAGAGTGTAAAAGCAAGAAGGTGAAGTTAAAGACCAAGGATGGTGCTGAAGTGATATTCAAGGGGAAAAGACAAGAGAAAAATTTATAACGGCTATTCAAACAAAGATATTGTTACGACAAGGATGTGAAGATTATTTGGCTCACGTCAAAGATGTAGAGAAAGAATTCGTAAAGATTGAGGATATTCCGGTAATAAGAGATTTTCCTGATGTGTTTCCAGATGAATTACCTGGACTACCTCCAGAGAGAGAGATCGAGTTTACAATTGATTTGGCTCCTGGAACGGAAGCAGTATCGAAAGCTACCTATCGAATGGCGCCAGTCGAGATGAAGGAATTAGCAGCGCAGTTGCAGGAATTGTTGGATAAAGGAGTTATACGCCCAAGTGTATCCCCGTGGGGTGCGCCGGTGTTATTTATAGAGAAGAAAGATGGAAGTATGAGGTTGTGCATTTATTATCGTGAATTAAATAAATTGACGATTAAGAATAAGTACCCTCTACCGTGAATCGACGACTTGTTCGATCAGTTAAAAGGAGCTACTTATTTTTCCAAGATCGATTTAAGATCTGGGTATCATCAGCTAAAGATTAAGGCGGGAGATATATCCAAGACAGTATTTCGAACGAGATATGGAAACTATGAGTTTTTGGTAATGGCGTTTGGTTTGACGAACGTGACAGCCGTATTTATGGATCTTATGAATAGAGTGTTTAAGCAATATTTGGATAAGTTCGTTATAGTGTTTATCGATGATATATTGATATATTCCAAGACAGAGGAAGACCACAAGGAGCATTTGAGGATTTCCTTAGAAATCTTGAGAAGAGAAAAGTTATATGCCAAGTATTCAAAGTGCGAGTTTTGGCTGAAGGAAGAATGAGAAGTTTGTATGGACAGATAAATGCGAAGAAAGTTTTTAAGAGTTAAAGAAGAGATTGGTAACCTCCCCAGTTTTGGTGTTACCAGATGAAAAAGGAGAGTTTGTGATCTTCAGTGATGCTTCGTATAAAGGATTCGGATGTGTGTTAATGCAACACAGGAAAGCAATAGCGTATGCGTCAAGGCTGCTAAAGCCACATGAGCAGAAGTATCCCACACATGATTTGGAGTAAGTAGCGATTGTGTTCACTCTTAAAATTTGGAGGCATTATTTATATGGAGAAAAGTGTGAGATCTATACGGTCCATAAGAGTTTAAAGTATATTTTCACTCAGAAAGAGTTGAATATGAGATAGAGAAGATGGTTAGAATTGATCAAAGATTATGACTATATGATAAATTATCATCCTGGAAAGACGAATGTGGTAGCAGATGCTTTAAGCCGCAAGGAAAGATTGAATATGTTAACTTCATCAGAGGAATTGATCAAGGATTTTGAAAAGATGGAAATAGAAGTGCAGACTCCAGAATTTGGAGGTGACGCAAAATATGCAATATCATTTCAACCCAAAATTTTGGAAAAGATTCGATGTTGTCAAGAGCAAGTGATGAACCGCGAGAAAGATAAGTTGACAGGAGAGGAAGTTAAAGCTCAAAAGGATGAAAAAAGGCATATATCGCGTTAACTCGCGCATTTGGATACCTAACATTATGGAGCTAAATCATGAGATTTTGCACGAAGCGCTTAACTCAAGATTTTCAATTCACCCTGGAAGTACGAAAATGTACAAAGATTTAAAAGAGAACAATTGGTGGCCAAACATGAAAAGGGAAATTGCGGAATGGATAAGTAAGTGTTATACGTGTCAAAGAGTAAAGGCGGAACATCAACGACCAAGTGGATTTCTTAACCACTGGACATACCAGAATGGAAATGGGAACATATCGTGATGGATTTCATGGTAGGATTGCCAAAGACCAAGTCTAATCATGATGCGATTTGAGTAATAGTCGATCGACAGAAGAAATCAGCACATTTCTTGCCGATAAATGAAAGATTTTCAATGGAAAAGTTGGTCAAATTGTATTTGGATGAGATTGTGATATGACACAGAGTTCCAGTATCTATCGTGTCTGATAGGGATCTGAGGTTTAACTCGAGATTCTGGCGATAATTTTATGATCATTTGGGAACTAAGCTGAAAATGAGTACGATATATCATCCGCAAACTGACGGACAAAGTGAAAGGACAATTCAAACGATCGAGAATATGTTGCAAACCTGCGCAATAGATTTCAAAGGAAATTGGGATGATCACTTGCCATTGATTGAGTTTCCTACAACAACAGTTATCAGGCAAGTATTGGCATGCCACCCTATGAAGCGTTGTATGGAAGAAAATGCAGATCCCCTACATATTGAGACGAGGTTGGTGAGCACAAACTAATCGGCCCAGAGCTAGTTCAACAAATGAAAGAGAAAGTAGAAATGATTCGTAAGAGATTAATTGCTACTCAAGATCGACAAAAGAAGTACGCGGATCGAGACCGAAAAGATATGCAATTCGAGCCCGGGGATAAAGTGTTGATAAAGATATCTCCCTAGAAAGGTTTATCCCGATTCGGGAAGAAAGGAAAGTTGAGTCCCAGGTATATTGGACCTTTTGAAGTACTTAAACAAGTTGGAAAAGTGGCATACGAATTAGCGTTACCTCCGTAGATGCAACATCTTCATAACGTGTTTCACGTTTTTCTTCTAAAGAAATATAATGCCGATGCAAGCCATGTGATCGAATTGGATCCAATGGAAGTACAACAAGATTTATCTTATGTGGAACAACTAGTTCGAATCTTAGATCGAGAAGAGAGGACGTTCGGAAATAAAGTGGTACCTCTAGTTAGAGTGTTGTGGAGAAATCCTAAAGTAGAAGAGTCAACTTGGGAATTAGAAAGTGAAATGCAAGAAAAGTATCCCCATCTATTTTCTTAGACTAGATTCTGAGGACAGAATCCTTTTAAGGGGGTAGATTGTAACGACTGGGAATTTTGCGTCGTAATTAAGTGAATAAAGTATGATTCTGTGGTGTAATTATGATTTATGTAAGTTAATAAAGGGATTAAATGATTTTGATGGTTAATTATCTTTATTGTATATTAGTAACTGGGAACGTAAAATGACGCGTTCCAGTTTGATGAGTCAGCTTAGGGGATAAGCTGTGTTGTCGGGCCGTCAGGTAGAATGAGACCCATTTTAAAAGTGAATAAAAGTATTTGAATGTGAGCTATGTGTTGTTATATGAAATGGAAATGTTTAATTAAGTCCTTCAGTGACGTGTCAGTTGGTATAAAGGATTAATTGTGAAGCGTAAATGAAACACTCAGCGTCAGACCGTCAAACAGAACGCAACCCGTTACGCGAAAAGGGGAAATAATAATAAAAAAGGGAAATTTTGTGATCAAATATGAGTTGTGATGCGTGAATATATGTGTGTGATTGTCTGTATGCATGATTACGTGATCCGTTGATTTTTTTAAAGTGATTTAAGGGATTTATTTTATTTAAAATGAGGTTTATTGAACCTTTATATATTTTTATAAAATTATCCGAGTAAGATCGAGGTGTGAAATTTGTTTTGTTATCTTCAAAATAGTCCCAGAGACTTTCTAAAATGATAGACGGATTTATTTCATTATCGTTGCATTTTTAAATGATTTTATGGAGTTAAAATGCTATTTTCAGCATAATCTTGTAAAATCCGTATTAAATAAATCGTACGCTCAAAAATTATTTTAAAAATGTGGCTGAAAATCTAATTTCGAGATCTACGTTTTAAAATTTATTATTCTTTGCATTCCCATCTTTCCGAGATGATTGTTCCTTAATCAAATTCGTTTTTAGATTGAAATTAAAGAAAAGTAGCAAAAAGAAAATCCTATAAGCTAGGGGGTAAAAGACTTTTATAACCTTGGCTATCCATTATATATATCCTCCCTCCTCTTCCCTTTTTCTTTTGTCTCACCTGGCTCACTCTCTTTTTCTCACATCTCTCCCTCTCGACTTTCTCTTCTCTCTCTCTCTCTCTCTCTCTCTCTCTCTCTCGGTATAGTCTCTCTCTTTGTTTCTTCCATAACTTCCATTAAAATTCAATCTTGAACCAAGACTTGAGTTTCTTATACTATAAATATGCAAGAACACACTTGCATATTCGGAGCGTGAAGACATTCGGGTAGGAAAGGAAAAAGTGTACTAGGTGGCAGTAGTTCAACCCTTATGAAACAGGAAAGCGAATTCAGGCAAGTAACTCTGCTTACTTGTGTAAATTGTTTATAGAGAGGATATTGTTCATGCCATAATAGAGTATTGAACTTTTATAGCACTTGTGAACCTGTTATTGTTTCTTGTGAACCTATTATTGATTCTTGAGATACCCTGTTATTGTCCTTGTGAACCTATTATTGATATGATCATTGTTCAAACCTTTATAGTAACCTTTTATTCATATCCTGATCACCTATTAATATCTTGAATTCTTGTAAACCCTACAAGAACCTTTATGAACCCCCTTGCATAATGATCCTTCATTCCTTTGTTTATCTTATTCCATGATGATCCTTGGAACTGTTTTGATTCCCTAACTTGTTACCTTATGATCATTTAATCAAGATCCTTAGTGTTGAAACTTGCTTACCTTTGATTCATTCATTTCTTTGAATTCTTGAAATTGAACTTAAGAATGAGTTTTGACTTGAAAGAGTCTAAATGATTTCATATTCTTGGTAATGTTAAAATGAACTTAGTAAAACCTTTCTTTTCCAACAAAAAGTTTTCCAAATGAATTCCTGATGGATTGGATTGAGTCGTAAGAGACTAGTGGGACTAGTCTAGTCATATAAGAGACTAGCGGGGCTAGTCCAATTTAAGGCTGAAATTATGCCATAGGTACCTTAAAGACCAGATGGAGGTCGGTACGGGATGATCACCCGTATTATTATTATGAATTGAAAGTTAAAGTAGTCCAATCAAGGGTTCCATATCATTTAATAAATAAAAATTGAATTCCTTATTCAGTAATTGATTCTTTAAAAATGAAATGGCTTATAATGTTCAGAAAAGAGTTGATTGTGATATTGATTAGCATACAACTTGTGAAACCTGATTTTTATTCTGATAATATTATCAATCATGTAATTGATTCCCAGAGTTGAATAGAGTCTTGATTTCCTCTTGAAAGATCCTTTAAGATCCTGTTAATTTTGTGATGAATGTCGGCTTTCACCCTATCTTGAGCTTAGAATCCTGAAATCCCAAATCTTTCTTCATAACCCTTTCATAGCCCAAAGACAGAAATCTGCCATCTAGAGATGTTAAAGTAGAATGCCTTAAAAGCAGTAATGGTATATTGTTGATATTGTATCGTAGAACTGTCATATAGTTACTTGCTGAGTTTTATACTCATATGTTTTGCTTTGATCCAACCATGGAAGTTAAGCAAGAGGATGGCTAGACTTAGGCGCACTACTCGTAAGAGCGCACCTGGTGGTCCCTACCGTGTTGTAGGCTTCCAGATGCCAGAGCAGGTAGTACAGGTTTTGTGTGAGCAAGTGCTTAGTCGAAAAGTTATAAAGATACAATGGGTTATCTGTCAGTTCCAAGTCAGAATCGATTATGTAAATTTGGTTTTATTTTTGGGTTGTAATTTATATATTTTGGTTGGTAGTTGTAATCTTGTCTCAAACTTTATCCTGTCAAATCCTGTTATTAGTTAATCGGGGTTTATGCTTATTTATTGATAGTTTAATGTTGTGTGGGTCCTCATTTCCTAACCCCAAGATTGAGGGCGTCACAATTTTTGTGAAACGAGAAAATTTATAAAATAACTAGATGCTCAGAATAACGCGATGGTATAAGCCATTCTAGGAAAAATAAGGCCAATTATTTTATTTGAAATATCAGCTGTTAAAACATAGTTCGGGTCATATAACTTTTGATACGAAAGCTTTTAACACAAAATAAAATACCCGATAGCTACCCGGAAAATAGCCTGACGGTACAGAACACACTTAGCACATAGCAGTTAAGGTTTTATAACTAATTACACATAAATGACATAATAAAACACATAGTTTATCTTTATTATTGTATAATACAAGCGTAATTTCTCAGTCGTTACACGATGGGCCAGCCGAAAGAAAGGGACATTAGCTATGGACCCAATAAGGCCCAACGAATGAAGGCCCATTAAGTTTCTTGACCAATGGGATGAAGCCCAATGCTTCACTCCATCGTTTAAGATCCACATGGAACCATAACGTCTCCCCTTTTCTCGCCTCAACGATCATCCGCATTACATACATAACGGACAAATGATTTATGTCAGGATCATGTATAAATACCCCATGTAAAGTAAGGAAGAGACAACGTTTTACACCTATTCTCTCTACTCTCACTACTTTCTTATATTTTCTAACCCACCTTACTTCCATATTACTGATTCTCACACCGGAGGTGAATCGGGGGGGGGGACAATCCCTCGCATTCTCTTCCTTTTCAGGTCATAACCGAAGATTGTTCTTGTTAGACCGAAGGCTGTTCTTGCCTACCGATGGAATCTGGGCGTAACAAAATGGAATATTTCATAAAAATTTGTGCAGCATGCAACAATAGACCTACAGTTGGACATAGTTTCAGCTGTGAAAGTTATGAATTCAGTCTACTACAGGGTGTGCCACTTCTCCGGGAATAATTAAACACAAATGGGATCAACACCGACTCATTTTGGTGTTTCCTCCAGTGAAACATCATCCACGTGAGTTTAACTGTGAATATTGCTAAACTGACATAAATCCAAACTACTGCTTTTATATTTGTCGGGAATGTGATATGTCCTTCCATGTCTCTTGCACTACCAAGGGAAATCTTTTGGCCAAATCTAGTCTATACAACCTCAGGTTTCCTCAATTGTCATGTTCTATTTCGTAAAGCTTCACTTTCTGAATTTAGATTATGCCTTGCTGTGTGAAATATGTATTTGCATAACATAATGTTGATTATAATAAAGAGTGCCTCGGAAAATTACAATACAAATCAAATGTATTATTTTATACTCTTTACCCCCTCTGTCTCAAATTACAAAATATGTTAGGTCTTTTATTAATTTAAATTCTTTACCATCTCTGTCGCAAATTAGTTGTCTAAATTAATTTTTACACATTCTTTTTTTTGAATCTGGCATATTTAGGAAAAAATGAATAATATGGATTAGGATAAGATAATAACATAATAATTTTTAAATTGTTTATACTATATGGTCTCAGTAATATTACTATAAATACCAATTTAATGAATATACATATAAATATTACTTTTATGTTTTGAAATTATGTATGATTTATCAGTTACATATTCGTTTGATAACAAACTTTAAGAATGGTATCAAATAACATGCACACATTAGACACACGGTATAAGTTGTCGGGTTTAAAGTATTAAATATATTTAAAGTCACAATTTTAAATTAATTAATAGATCGCTTTTACATATTTTATGTAAGCAGTGTTAAAGAAATCGACGATTTATCCGAGAAATTGACCGATAAATCGTAGTAAAGTAAGTCACCGATCCAATTACAGGAAATCAGAATAAAAAATATTTGCATACAAATTCGGTCAAAATCAAAATAATTTCAGTTAAAACGAAAAAATCGGCAGCTACACTGAAGATAAATTAGCCGCGAAAGTAGATACTCACGGTCGAATAAGAAGAAGAAGAGATGCTTAACATAGACATATCCAAAAAGAATGAAGGAGAAAGAGCAATATATATGTGAGAGAAGAAAATATATTCACGTAGGTGTGTCATTATAATTTTTTTTTCTAATTGTGGGGTCATTCTATATGTCGCACCGCAACTATTTGTGTCTAGTTTCAAACTAAAATTGCATACATGGATGTTACTCCCCGGATATCATTGAATTGCATACATGTTTTTGAACTGGGATTATAATCGAACAATAAATAATATTATCATTATTAATTTTATAAATAAAATAATCATATTTTATATTTGTCTAGAAGGATAAAGTTTAGTACTAGAAGGATAAAGTTTAGTATTATACTGCATCCTCTTAAAATTTTATTTTTGAGATTGTTAGCTATGGGCCCAGTAAGGCCCAATAAACGAAAGCCCATGGAGTTTTAGAGTCATTGGGCTGAAGGTCCACGTTGTTATGGACCGAAGGCCCACACAGTTTCTAAGGCCTAGGTCTAGTACTCCCCTCTACCGTTGGGATCCACCCAATCATAACGCCCCTATTTCACTCGTCCAACATTCGTCCTTATTCCTTGCATAACGGACGGACATATATGATGAGCTTGGGTATAAATACCCCAGGGAAGTAAGAAATAAACTATTCCACATATACTCTCTCAACATTCTCTAATTTCTTGTGATCCTAAAACTCACTTTACATCCAGATTACTGATTCTCACACGGGAGGTGAATCGGGGGGACAATCCCGCCCATTCTCTTCCCTTTCAGGTCATAACCGAAGGCTGTTCTTGATAGGACGAATCATGTTCTTCAACCCGAAGGAATATGAGCGTAACATTTGGCGTTTTCCGTGGGAAGTATGAGAATTATAACGAGATACTGAGAAGATGATAAACACGATCCATGAACAATCACCACCACCTAGTTTCCCTCCTCACGATAGGGGACAAACTTCCTCCTTGGTTGACGCCGATGAGGTCATCAAGTTAACCCCGAAGAGGAAGCCTTGCTTCTAAAGGTTTGGGAAGAAAAATTAGCCGAGGAGAAGGGCAAGGTAAAAGAAAACGATCAGGCCGAAAAGGAGGCTGAGGCCAGGGCGAAACGAAGGGAGGCCGACGCACTGCGATTAAAAGCCTTGCAGCTCCAGAGAGAAGAGATCGAGCTACAGGAGAAGGCACTTCGTGAAACGTTGCAGGCCGATGAGACAGTAATAATCACGAAGATAAGAATAGAGTGAAGGGGGTATGACGAAGAAGATGAGTCTGACTCTTCGCACCCTAGAAGAAAATGAATGAAACAACGCTTTTTCTCTGATTCGGACGAAGAACTCGATGGGTCCCGAATCAGGCTAACTCGTCTGAAAAAAATCCATATTCGGCGATAGGAGGGTCGACCGAGAACCGACCGTGACCAAAGAAATTGAGCAATATCAACCTCCTCCGGGCGAGGAAAGACACTTCCCGAAGATGAGTAAATTCCACAGAAAGGGCAGCCGGAGGACTACTGTGAAAAGTACGAGCTATTGATGATAGGGATAGGACATAATGACATCATGCCCTGAAAAATGTTAAAAACTTACTTGAAGGGCTCAGCTTCGATGTGGTACAAGTCCCTCAAACCCAGGTTCATCGGTTCATACGAGTAGTTGAAGAGAAAATTACCGAAGTACTATTTCCATCTATGTCGAAAGGAAAAGGATACTGAAGCTGTGGTCCATTGTAGGCAGAGGGAGAACTAAGAACTCGGGGATTACTTGGCTCGGTTCAAGGAGAAAGCTTGAATAGTCACCAACCTGGAAAAATTCAAGGCAATAGGCTTCCTTACAGCAGGGATTGACCCCTACAAAGGTAAAAAGCTTCACTGCCCTCTTTATGATTTTCCTCCCAAATCCTTCTATAATATCTCTGTGATGGGAGAGAATATTTGAAGAAAGATGTAAAGCATCGGAGGTTACAAAGATTCCCGAAAGGATGACCGTCCAAAGCGAATAGAGAGATATGATAGCTCAAGAGATGGGGGTGACCGAAGAGATAGTAGAAAAGAAGGAATGAAAGAAACCAATCGTGGGGCCGAACGATGTCAAGATAGAGATTCGGCTGTATTCACCCCTTTGAATGCACCAATCTCCAGGATTCTCTATGAGATCAAAGGAAAACCTGGATTCATTCGGCCAACTAAGATGAAGGTCCTGAATCACAAGAAGAATCCTGACAAGTACTGTGATTACCACAGAGATAAGGGGCATAATACTGACGAATTCTACCACCTCAAGAAGCTTATTGAACGAACGATAGAAGAAGATGAACTCAATCAGTTTATCCAAGATCTAGGAGATAGACTGGGGCAGAAGGATAATCAGGAAGAGCCGGAAGCCAGGGAGCCTAAACAAAGAGACAAGTTAAGGGGCAAAGTTAAAACGATTTTATGAGGCAGTTTCCTAGACAAAGATAGTAAGACGACAAAGAAGAAGTATGCCAGACAAGTATACAACCTCTACCAGTTCGGCCAGGCGAACCCCCATATGCCCCTGACTTTTAGCACAAAAGATTATGAGGATGTTATTCTTCCACATGAAGACTCCCTTATCATCAATCCTCTCATCGGATAAAACAAAATTTGGGATATGCTTTTAGATACTGGAAGCTCGGCCAACATCCTGTTCCACAAAACCTACTGTAAGATGAATCTGGTGGGCGAACAATTGGAACCTTACAATGAAGCACCTTTCTACGCCCTCGGCAGACACCCAATACAGTTTGAAGGTACAATCACTCTTCATGTCCTTTTGGGTAAATTGACATATACTATCGAGAAGCCTGTAAAATTCTATGTGGTTCGGACTGAGAGTCCCTATAATGTAATTATGGCAAGGCCATTATTTTCAACCTTCAAGGTAGCGGAATCCATACCCCATCTCAAGCTTAAATTTCCAACGGAAAAAGGGGTAGGGGAGATGAGGGGTGATAAAAAAAAACCGCTAGAATAATAATGATGGAGGACTTGGAGAAGGATCAGGCCTATGAAAAACCAGATGAGACTAGAAAAAGAAAACGGGCCGAAGCCGAACTAAGCGGGAGCAGAGAGACCTGAATATTGAACTGGAAAAATTCGGGACAGATCTCTCAAGTCCAATTGCAGAGCCAGCCGCCGAGGTCGTCGAAGTTGAACTATATATTGGGCATTCGGGAAAAATGGTTCGGATTAGAAGAAACATGGAGAATGATCTTGAGGAAAATGTTATTTCGGTTATTTGGAAATCATGACATGTTCGCATAGGAGCCGGAGGACATGCCCGATTTGGATCCCAAGACGGCTAAGCATTTCCTTAATGTATAGTTCGAGGCCAAATTGGTCATGCAGTAGAATAGGATTTTTACAGCCGAACGACAGAAGGTCATTGAGGACGAAGTGGAAAAGCTGTTGGAAGCCAAGTTTATTGAGTAAATCGAGTATCCTGAATGGTTGGCTAATGTAGTGGTCGTAAAAACATCCAATGAAAAGTGGAGAATGTGCATGGACTACATGGATCTCAATAAGGCTTGTCTGAAGGACCACTACCCTCTCCCCAGCATCGACCAATTAATAGATGTCCCAGCCGGATACCAGGTACTTATTTTTTTTGATGCTTTTTCTGGTTATCATTAAATTTCTATGAACGATAAGATGTTCCCAAGATAGCATTCAGAACTCCAAAGGGAACCTATGCATATATTAAAATACCTTTCGGACTTAAAAATGCTAGAGCCACATTTCAGCGAATGGTGAACAAAGTACTCAAGGAGCAAATAGGATGAAATATGGAAGCTTATTTGGACGATATGATCATGAAATCCCTGTTCCAAGACCATGTTGAAGACCTGAGAGAGTCTTCGAGACTCTCCGAAGGAATAATATGAGAATTGATCCCAACAAGTGTACGTTCGGAATGAAAATTGGGAAGTTTCTGGGTTACATGGTCAGTGCCTGGGGGATAGAGGCGAATCCGGAAAAATTGAAGTTGTTATCAACATGGAAGCTCCAAAATGTATCAGAGACATCAGGAACCGACTGGCAGCCCTTCGGTGGTTCATCTCCAGGTCAGACATAAAGGCACTTCCTTTCTTCGCTATACTCAAGAGATCGAAGAATTTCGAGTGGGGTTCCAATGTTAGAGAGCATTTGAAGAAGTAAAATAATATCTCACCAATGCCCCACTATTAATGAGACCTGATTCGCAGGAAACTCTTCAGCTCTATCTAGTTGTGTCCTACCGAACACTTGGAGCGGTTCTAGTGAAGAATCATGAGGGAAATCTACATCATGTCTTCTAAGTGTCCCATGTGCTTAAGGACGCAGAAATAAGGTACCCCAATGCCGAGAAGTTCGCATATGGGTTGATCATAGCCTCCCGAAAATTGTGACACTATTTCCAAGGCCGAATAGTTCATGTACTTACAGATCAACCATTGAAGAATATTATGACAAGGCCAGAAGCTTCGGGAAGGGTTGTAGCTTGGTCCATCGATCTGAGAGAATATGACCTCGAGTTCTTCCCTCGAATGGCGATTAAATCTCAAGAACTGGCAGATTTCATGCTCGAATGCACGTTCTCAGGACCGAAGGACCTTGCACCTGAAACTCATTCAGACCCTTAGGAAATGAAAGCTCTTTGTGGATGGTTCAGTCGTCGGGAAGAAGTGTGGGGCATGATTGATCCTCTCTAGTCCTGATATTCAGTTCAACTTCCCCTCACCAATATTGAAGTAGAATATGAAGCTCTTTTAGCTAGGATGGAGCTACTCCGAAACCTTGAAGTGAAGCACTTGAGGGAATTTAGGGACTCTATGTTGGTGGTCAAGCACTTCTCAGGGAAATATGAACAGACGGACCCCCGTACGAAGGCCTATGCTGTTAAGGTAAAAGACTCATCTCTGTCATTTATAACTTTTAAACTGAGTCAGATAGGTAGGGAGAACAACATTCGGGCATACGTGTAATACCCCCAAATCCGGGGTCAGGGATCCGGGTTCTCACGAGTTCTATTTCCCTTAATAACACCCAATCTTAATAAGAAATCAACTACTCTGTCCTGTGACCCCACAATAAACACACACACCACAAGTTATAGTCTCAGAGATGAATATCCAAAAATAACACGAGTCATTTTATTCCAAAATTATATGCCATTACACCTTAAAAGGGTTTCTGAATAAATTTACATTTCATTGCTATTATTACAATTGATAAAGATACATAGGTCTGGTACATCAAAAGTTGAAAGCCTAGCCTATTGGTAGTTCCTACCTCAGCTACAGTGACATCAACGCCTATAGGAAACTGCGGAACGTTTCCTATCCGCTCGCGAATTGGGAGCTTGGTCCTGTTCATCTTGTCTATCTGATGTTGTGTGATGAAAGAAGAAAGCAAGGGTGAGCAACAAGCCCACCGAAATAATATGTATAATAATTAACAATATATGAGCATTCTCATAGTACTCATGAAAGTCTTGGTCAAAAAGAAATGAACCAAGCTGATATCTTAATGCGACCAAGTCGTAAAATATTCAGTATATATATACATATATACTTTTCACAATCTTTGAAATCCTCTGACATGTATAATATACATAGAGTTCCAGTTTATAACTGTATAAAAATATCATTGCAAGGTGATCTAATATATCTAACCTTGTCTCAATGTTTTTCTGAAACCTTTGTCATTCATAAGACATTCATTAACTAGATATAAGTTTAAAAGATGAAGTTACAAGATACTCCAATATACTTATATCTTTTCCGAATACTACTTGAACTACCACTGTTCAATGTATAAATAGTTCATCCCATAGATTAAGCTACAAGACAAAACTTGTATAGAATTAATCTTTAAAATATCATCAAAATAAAATGAAGTTACGAGATACTTCATTTGATGCAAACATCATTTTGAAAACTCGACCCTGCCAACACTCAACAATCGCCCAACCGTAGCCTTTCTATCGAAGTGCTCTGGGTAGTGTTGCAGAAATATCCAATTGGATGATGAACTCATTACGGGAGTTTGTCGCGCTAGGAAGACCACTTACGATGATCAGTCGTAGTAGTGCAACCCCACCATTTTCTACATGTAGAGGAGAACCTGTCGGATTTACTTGTCAACCGAACACTGGACTCCTAAGGAATGGACCGTCTTAACGGAACTTCCAGGCCAATTGGGCCAATATAATAAGGCTGGGCCGGCGCCACTCGACCACTTACGCCACTCCTAGTTCAGATGAAATCCATTACTCTGAAACGTAAAGCTCGTCCCCACTTTTCCCAAGTAGAAACTTGTTGATACGGCTCCACCAAGAAGTCGTATCTAGTTGGAAAGGAAAACTCACCGATATTTCCCAGGCGATGCCTGTTAATGGATTAACTTGTTCCAAGAATTTTACTTCCCGAGTGTTGGGTAAGTAATAAAAAACTCTTTTATCATAATAGCAACCTTGTTGCGAATATAAAATACACCACAGAGCCGGATCCCTCAGGTTTTGAGCGAGTATTTAAATCCCCTTCGAAAGGAAGATCTTAAATATAAAATGAGTTTTGGGATCCGCTCTAACTTTAAAAATCATTTTGAAGACTCGCAAAACATTTTTAGGAATGTTTGGAGTGATGCTGATTTACTAAAGTAAATCAGTCCCAATATATTAGAAAATATCTGAATATTATTATTTAAATAATATTCCCATAAAGAATAATCTTTATAAAAATAATTGAAGTATAAGTTTTAAAACTTATACTTGAAATGAATATTAAATAACCAAAGATATACTTATACGAAAGTACTATCTTTATTTGAATAATCAAAAGTGAGTTTGATTATCGACACATTATTCCTTAATAAAATAAAGAATAATAATTAGTAATTAATCGGAGTCATAAGTCCTCGAATGAATATTCCAAATAATATTCATTAATAAAATAAACGGAGTCATAAGCCCTCGAATGAATATTCAAAATAATATTCATTAAATAAAATAAACGGAGACATAAGCCCTCGAATGAATATTCAAAATAATATTCATTAAATAAAATAAATGAAGTCATAAGCCCTCGAATGAATATTCAAAATAATATTCAATAATAAAATAAACGGGGTCATAAGCCCTCGAATGAATATTCAAAATAATATTCATTAATAAAATAAAGTTATCGAATAAACCTTATTTGATTCATAGTTTTAAAAACTATTCATATATACATATAAATATATATATATATATATATATATATTATACTCGGGAGCATCGACTCCCGGTTTTAGAAAAATGTTCACCTTTGGGTCCCCTATACTAAGGGTATATGCAAATTACCGCTTATCTCTAGCATATGTATTATCAACTGAATCAACAGATATATGTATCAAGATTACGAAACAGGCATGCATATATACCATATCACATGCTACAATATATCGCAAGAATTTGCTAATAACAATCATGCACTTATCACAAGATAATGCATATACATATGTATACATCACAACAACAGTATAACGGGTAGAAAACTTGCCTGAGGGACTGGGGGTTATAAATGGCTTGGGACGAGTCTGGTAAACTATAAACAACATATAAGTTGGAATTAAACCAAAGTCACTTATAAATCTATACTTTAACCAAATTTAGACTCTAACGCTCGCTTTGCGCTTACTGATTCTCTTAAGTCGCTCGAGTATCCTCAGTTCCACCATTTTTAATAAATTAACCATTAAGAGTTTTAAGTAAATTCTTTCGCAAGTGCCTTACCAACTGCCTAATACACTTTAAATAAATGTTTCATACTCCAATTAGTCCTTTTAGGTCTTTAACCTATGTTTCAAAGTAAGGCGAGGAGTAATGGTTCGTTCGCGAAATGCTGTTACTTAAAACGGTCGTTTCTCCTAAACCGTACATCGGAATCAAATGAACTACATATCAAAACGAAGCTCGTAACATGAACTATCTAATCATGGCTATGGTCAAAACCTAGCAGTGAGTTCACGGGTCCTAATATTAAGAATAAAAACAGTCTAAAGTAAATCGGACATTACGACGGCTATGTTTACGCGATTACCCAAATTTATACCACTCCAAATCAACCCACAATCAACATCCCAATCAAACTCCATCCATATTTCACCATAACAGCCCCAACAACTCAATATTATCAATTTATACTATTCTCAAACATGAATTTAAACTATACTTAAATTCATTAATCAACAATCCAAGAATTACAACTCCAAAAACTTCACAAAACCAACTAACCTCTACATACACAACAATCAAGCCTCTCATGAATTATAACAACAAAACTAAACCTAATTACTCAAGTAAAGTTAGGGTTTGGAGGGGTTATACCTTCCTTGGAGAGTGGAGAATCAAGTAATTAGCTTGGAATCACCCTTAAAAGTCCTTATCCAAGCTTAATCTAAACAAAAACTCAAGAACAAAAAATTTAGTTCATGAAAAACACTATTCACCATCTTCTTCCATGATTTTTAGGAAGAGATTGTGAATGATTTAGGAGCTCAAACTTATAGGATAGCTATGTCTATGCATAAGGAGTCTTAGATAATTACCTTGCTAATTAACAAAGCTTGGAACTAGGATTTTGAATTTTCTTACTTTGAAGAAGAAGAAAAGCCGAGAGCTTTTGGATGAAGAAGGTGAAATAATTTTGTGTTTTTGGTGAAAATGAAATGTTTTGGCTTGGTTGGTTGCTTTTTGATTTGTTTTGTTTTGTTTTATTACCTTTTACCATGGTAACTTTTGTGTGGTTCTAAATCAACCAACAACACACTTTGCTTTGGTCATGCTTATGTCACCATGTGATGTCACCCTCCCACCTTTGTCCTCTTCTTATTGGTTTGATGACATCATCCCCACTAACCTCTTTGATTAGCTTCTAATTACTTGGCTAATGACCGCTGATCTGTTATACGGTTCGCTTAACTTTCGTTTTCGTTTATTGTTTGAGGGATCATACCCGGGATCTTATTACTTGGGTTCCCTTAACCTTTCTCAATACATTATATTCCTTTTATGATCCTCTCTTAACCTCCTTGAATTTAAATCCTTTTTATCCTGTTACCTTATACTCAATTCTTTCGATATCTGGTGGATTTTCGGGAAAAATCAAAGTATTCGGATTTGGATTCTAACGATCTTTACATACACTTATATACCACATAGAGTACTAATAATATCCCAGAAGATCAATAAAAGAACCCCTACATAGTGTGGCATGAAAAGTTTTCTTATTCAGCATAACTAGCAAAACACTATTCATAAGGGTTTCACAAATTCTAAAATTTGGGGTTATTACAGTCTCCCCTCCTTAAAAGGATTCCGTCCCGGAATCAGATAGAAAATGAATAGGGATACTTTCTTAGCATTGCGCTTTCTAACTCTCAAGTAAATTTTCCGACATTGTGGTTCTTCCATCAAACTCTGAATAGTTTGATAACCCTTCTCCTAAGCACTTGTTCCTTTTTCAATCTATAACCCTTCCTGGTTGCTCCATTTAGGTTACGTCTGGTTGCATGTCTATGCGCTCATATGCCCTTATTTGTCTGGCATCCGAATTACACTTCCTTAACATTGATACGTGGAACACGTTATGAACTTGCTACATGTTCGGGGGTAGGGATAGCTTATATGCTAACTTCCCAATACGTCTTAATACCTCAAAGGGTCCAACAATTCGTAGGCTTAGCTTTCCTTTCTTTTGGAACCTCATCCATCCTTTACCAGGGAATACCTGTAAAAACACTAGGTCCCCTACTTCCTATTCTTTGTCCTTTCGTGTCAAATCAGCATACCTCTTTTATCCATCCTGGGGTTGTTGTCATCCATCTTCTGATTAGATTCACTATGTCTTTGGTCCATTGGACCACTTCGGGTCCGAGCATCTTGCGCTCTATAACTTCATCCTATGATAAGGGAGATCGACATTGTCTTCCCTTAAGGATCTCATAAGGCGATACCTCGATACTGACATACGATCGATTATGGTGAGATAACTTAATCCGCGTTAAGTGATCATTCCAAATTCTTTCAAGTCTATTGCACCAGCTCTCATCATAGCTTCTAGCATTATAGCTTTTGCTTCTCATTACCCATTCTTTTCCAGTTCGTAGTCCTTACTATCTTCCGTACATAATACTATACTGGTTACACTTTTGCTCATTAACATTCTATAACCTTTTAATAATTGCGTCAACCTTAGTATCACGAACGCGTTAGATTCGGAATACCACCGCACTGATACTACTCCTTCCTAGCTGCTTCTATCTTTGAAAGTTTGATCCATCGTATAGAAGTAAAAGAATTTATTGAGAGATCACTATGATCATGAACACTTGTTATATCGCATAGTTAGTATAGAAGGTGGCCAGCCTTTAGTACTTGACAAGCAATTAAACAACATGTGGTATCCTACTAGGCTCCTATCACACAGATAGATAGTCATTCAGCAATACCTCCCCTTCTGGAAGGGTTGTTCTTCTCAGCTTATATGAAATGAAAAGGAGAGAAAAGAACGAATTGAAGAGAATTGTATATATATAAAATATACTGCCACAAAATATATGGCTTGGAATCTACCCCTGAACTATAGAGGTTTATCATAGGAGAACAAAACATATACGTATATATATCAACATCAAGTATTATAGCATCGTATTTCACGTGTCTGAATATTTACTATTCCGTCCATCATTCTATGGACCCATGCTCTTGCTCGAGCTTATAAACAAAAATATTTAAAACTACCTCGACAGCGAAAATCGAATCTGGGATTTCATTCTAGACCTCCTCGTTACTAGAATTTAATGCTTGCACCGCACCCTTCCTCGTATAGTAATACGACTCTCTATTTCTAAGAAGAAATAAATATTCAATAGGTAGATAATCGACTTAATTATTCTATCAATGATAACTTACACATCACCACGACCCGATTAGTGGTACTTAATCTCAACATCCATTACCATACAACTCTCGCGGTTGTAATCGGCTCATTATTCATAGAATCGTTGATGCATTACTATAGTCCACCACGGACCTACGGTAGTCATTCGTTTTCCTTGGAATCTTAATAGCTAACCATACGGACTCCATACCTGTTGTATCGAATTCTTCTAAGGAGGTAATATGATCACCGCTCATGATTCATGAAGAACACTCCTGAACTTGACGTACATATGACATGAAGCAGATAAAATTGCAGAAGAGTTTCAATGAAAGCAACGATAGCAGGTTAATACCATTTTTAATCATATGCCTTCAATAGAAGACTTAACTCAAAGGTTTGTTTAGTCCTTTTGAAACATGGTCCTGGCTTATTCTCAAGATAGTACCTTCTAAGATAGATAGCCCGCTCATGGCGATTATACGAATTAAACCTTTACCAAACTACTATTACGGTTGAGTATTGCACAGTCATCAGAAGGAATGTCAATCTTCCAAACCATAATACAACCTTCACGGCTTCAACCATCATCACTGTATTCTTCTGGCACGAGCGCCTATGATTCCTCTCTTACACTTAGAGTGTCGGCCACCTCTTTGGCCTTTCCTGATAGTAAAATTTTCTTACAATCAATGTCATTTTAAATGATCGTCAACTAAATTTTCTGCCTCATTTCCGATCATTGCTTGTGTGAAAATGCTCTGCCTTACGCTTTGGTGAGAAAAAAAATCACCATTTTTCCATAAGTTATTGCCTCGGTCTTTTTGAGGTTAACATTGTCACGACTGACTCTCGATCATACTTAGGACGTCTCTTACCTTGGGTCCTTCTTATTTTCACCAATCTCGACCCTCATTGGGTCGATCTATACTTTCCCATGGTTTAACATGTGCCCCACTTGGCATTATTTTTATTACGTCATATTTCCTTTATCAAAATTTCTATTCTTGAGAATTTTGAATATTACCTTTCTCCTTGTAAAACCTCTAAGGTTATCCTTGAATCGTTCCTCCTGTATTCCCTAAATACAGGGCATATCAAAATATCCTTTACTAATACTAGAACCATTGTCTATATGTTTCTGAAAAATTTCTCCACTGATACTTAAAGGTTGTTATTACTTTAATCCTTTCCAATTCATACTGTCAAAACTCATACTATCCCTATTAAGGGTGAAATGCCAACCTTTATGCATTCCCCTAGGATTCATTTTAAGTTACCGATGTTCTATCTTTAATTCCACCTTTAAAAAGGTACATGCATCCTTCCATGGATAAATCAAGTCATATATCCCTGATAAGGGTGTCTTATTCAATCATTCCCACCTCGATAGTATATGCCTAATTTCACAATAACATCTGTATTCAAAATGAAGTCAATCAATATGGCCTCCAAAAGATAACTACGGTTATCTACTTATCTTGCTTGATTTGGTAACGATAACAAGGATGTTCTGGAAGATATTGGTCGTGTTCAACGTGAACTTCTTCTTAATAATTCCGTATTTACTTTTGTTGTTTATCTCAACACTCATCTCAATGTTGGGATATCTCTCATACCTGGCGTCTCCCTTCCTGGGTATTAAGCCACTGGTCTTACACTTCACATTCTTGAAGGTCACTTCCTTCATCCAATTTTCCTAATTTCTTACTTCCTTGTCTCCTCAGTCTCTCCGCGTCTCATTATTTATCCTTCGAACTATCTCAAGGTTTCCTCGAATCGTCCCAACTTACAGGGGATAAAATATATGTATCTTTTATGCCTTCAACCATCAATTTAACTCATGGTGAATCACCCTCATCCTGGCGATTACATACTTTTCTATTTCTATTGCTACGAGTCTTTAGGGTTTCCTCATACCCAACTTCCTTATTATTCCTCAAACTCTATTGCCTTTATATTCCTTTCCACTTCAGTTTCTTTTTATTTTCCTTTCTCTTATCATTATTTCATGAACCAACACAACATAAGCATTGATTTCAAACATCCCGTCATTCTGGATTCGTGTCCTCAGAACGAATCTTGATAACTTTTACAATCTTAGATTCATAATTTATCATACTCTTCCGCCTTTGCTCTGGCTCTAAAGCTTTTACACTATCTCCATAACCTTCGGAATTACTTTCTCGAAAACAATTGACTGAACTTTAATCAGTTTATCATAACCTCTGGCTCCGTGCCTTCCTTGGCCTTTCACCAGCGGGTGGCCTCTCTCTTAGGAGGGTAAGTGACAAAAACAGTCTTTTGTGATTCGTCAATCATTTAGAATCTCAAATGATTCCTATATTTCCTTTAGCCAGGCTCTTGCCTCGACTGGGTCAACCTGTTCCTTGGAACTCTGAGAGCTTAGCGACTTAAAGGTCATGAAAGAATTTCCTACCGCATTGTTTCCTCAAGGTGGTGGTTGGGAATAAAAGTATAAGTTTTGTTTAGGCAGGTCCATGAACTGCCCCATAGGAGTGTCGTCCTGGTTCTCCCTATCTTGCTCGACTTCTGTTTTCTCAGTATGAAATGTTTTCTCATCCTCCCCATAATCGGGGTCATCCTACATGTTTTAAATCCTCATTTTCCACTTCATTATGTTATGGGTTCCTTCTACCTTGATGGCGTCCTCCCTGACTATCACATTCAGGGTTTGCCCTAAATCTTATTCCTCGAACTATGACTTTCATCTAAGATCCAGTCCTTAAGTTCTTGAACATTTGGAACCCAAATTCTGTAGGGATACCTCATTATTCCCTCATCATCTTTCTAGGTATTAATCTCTTCTCCGGTCATTGGTTCTCTGCTTCTATTCATCACTTTTTTTTCTTGGCACAATATGATCTTCTCCAATAATTCGGGTTGTATTGCAATCTCAAACAGCTTTTCGGTACTGGCTCCGGTTACCTTCACTTCTATTTCCATTTTCTCAAAATCTCTTATCAACTCTCCCATAGACATTTTCATCTTGAGTCTCTCCTTTATACTAAGGGCATTAGCCACCATTTTGGCTTTCCCTGGATGATAAAGAATCTCATAATCGTAATCCTTGATTAGCTCTAACCACCTCCTCTGGCGCATGTTGAGCTCTTTCTGCGTGAAAATGCACTAGAGCACTTATGGCTTGTGTAAATCTCGCACTTCTCTCCATACAAGTAGTGCCTCAAATCTTTAGGGAAAAACTATTGCCACGAGCCCAAGCTCATGGGTGGGGATATCGAATTTTATATTCCCTTAATTGTCTTTACGCGTACACGATTACCTTAATGTGCTGTATAAGAAGCACCTTAATTCCTTATGCGAAGCGTCACTACAGATCACAAAATCTCATTTTCCATCCGGCAATGCCATCATAGGGGTCGTCACCAATCTTTGCTTCAGTTCTTAAAAGCTGTTCTCGCATTTCTCTGTCCATTCGAACTTCTCAGTCTTATGAGTAAGTCGCGTTAAAGGGGCTACTATCTTTACAAACTTGAACGAACCTCTGGTAGTGACCGGCCAATCCTACCTCTGGTAGTTTCCCTAACCATGATCATCAATTCCTCAGTGGTCCTTTATTCATTCTTGTCAGGATCCTCCACGGGATCCGATCTCCAATTAGTAATAAAACATCATCGCGCTGTTGCTCCTCAACCTCAGGGTTCGGAGTCCCGCTACTATATATGATAACGAACTACGCTTCTATCACGATATTTATAAGGGTTCCCATAAGGGTTTTAAATGTCAATACTACGTTAGGTAGCCCGACTATGAACTTGGCAAGAGTTTTTATTATCTTAATGAACTTATTATCATAACGTCACATCATCTCTGAGGTTTATAACGCTTAGCTCTGATACCATTTCTGTAACACCCCCAAATCCGGGGTCGGGGATCCGGGTTGTCGCGAGTTCCATTTCCCTTAATAACACCCAATCTTAATTAGCAATCAACTACTCTGTACTGTGACCCCACAATAAACACACACACCACAAGTTATAGTCTCAGAGATGAATATCCAAAAATAACACGAGTCATTTTATTCCAAAATTATATGCCATTACACCTTAAAAGGGTTTCTGAATAAATTTACATTTCTTTGCCATTATTACAATTGATAAAGATACATAAGTCTGGTACATCAAAAGTTGAAAGCCTAGCCTATTGGTAGTTCCTACCTCAGCTACAGCGACATCAACGCCTATAGGAAACTGCGGAATATTTCCTATCCGCTCGCGAATTGGGAGCTTGGTCCTGTTCATCTTGTCTATCTGATGTTGTGTGATGAAAGAAGAAAGCAAGGGTGAACAACAAGCCCACCGAAATAATATGTATAATAATTAACAATATATGAGCATTCTCATAGTACTCATGAAAGTCTTGGTCAAGAAGAAATGAACCAAGCTAATATCTTAACGCGACCAAGTCGCAAAATATTCAGTATATATATACATATATACTTTTCACAATCTTTGAAATCCTCTGACATGTATAATATACACAGAGTTCCAGTTTATAACTGTATAAAAATATCATTGCAAGGTGATCTAATATATCTAACCTTGTATCAACGTTTTTCTGAAACCTTTGTCATTCGTAAGACATTCATTAACTAGATATAAGTTTAAAAGATGAAGTTACAAGATACTCCAATATACTTATATCTTTTCCGAATACTACTTGAACTACCACCGTTCAATGTATAAATAGTTCATGCCATAGATTAAGCTACAAGACAAAACTTGTATAGAATCAATCTTTAAAATATCATCAAAATAAAATGAAGTTACGAGATACTTCATTTGATGCAAACATCATTTTGAAAACTCGACCCTGCCAACACTCAACAATCGCCCAACTGTAGCCTTTCTATCGAAGTGCTCTGGGTAGTGTTGCAGAAATATCCAATTGGATGATGAACTCATTACGGGAGTTTGCCGCGCCAGGAAGACCACTTACGATGATCAGTCGTAATAGTGCAACCCCGCCATTTTCTACATGTAGAGGAGAACCTGTCGGATTTACTTGTCAACCGAACACTGGACTCCTAAGGAATGGACCGTCTTAGCGGAACTTCCAGGCCAATTGGGCCAATATAATAAGGTTGGGCCGGCGCCACTTGACCACTTACGCCACTCCTAGTTCAGATGAAATCCATGACTCTGAAACGTAAAGCTCGTCCCCACTTTCCCCAAGTAGAAACTTTTTGATACGACTCCACCAAGAAGTCGTATCTAGCTGGAAAGGAAAACTCACCGATATTTCCCAGGCGATGCCTGTTAATTGATTAACTTGTTCCAAGAATTTTACTTCCCGAGTGTTGGGTAAGTAATCAAAAACTCTTTTATCATAATAGCAACCTTGTTGCGAATATAAAATACACCACAGAGCCGGATCCCTCAGATTTTGAGCGAGTATTTAAATCCCCTTCGAAAGGAAGATCTTAAATATAAAATGAGTTTTGGGATCCGCTCTAACTTTAAAAATTATTTTGAAGACTCGTAAAACATTTTTAGGAATATTTGGAGTGATGCTGATTTACTAAAATAAATCAGTCCCAATATATTAGAAAATATCTGAAAATATCAGTCCCAATACATTTTTAGGAATGTTTACGCGATTACCCAAATTTATACCACTCCAAATCAACCCACAATCAACCCACAATCAACATCCCAATCAAACTCCATCCATATTTCACCATAACAGCCCCAACAACTCAATATTATCAATTTATACTATTCTCAAACATGAATTTAAACTATACTTAAATTCATTAATCAACAATCCAAGAATTACAACTCCAAAAACTTCACAAAACCAACTAACCTCTACATACACAACAATCAAGCCTCTCATGAATTATAACTACAAAAATAAACCTAATTACTCAAGTAAAGTTAGGGTTTGGAGGGGTTATACCTTCCTTGGAGAGTGGAGAATCAAGTAATTAGCTTGGAATCACCCTTAAAAGTCCTTATCCAAGCTTAATCTAAACAAAAACTCAAGAACAAAAATTTTAGTTCTTGAAAAACACTATTCACCATCTTCTTCCATGATTTTTAGGAAGAGATTGTGAATGATTTAGGAGCTCAAACTTATAGGATAGCTATGTCTATGCATAAGGAGTCTTAGATAATTACCTTGCTAATTAACAAAGCTTGGAACTAGGATTTTGAATTTTCTTGCTTTGAAGAAGAAGAAAAGCCGAGAGCTTTTGGATGAAGAAGGTGAAATAATTTTGTGTTTTTGGTGAAAATGAAATGTTTTGGCTTGGTTGGTTGCTTTTTGATTTGTTTTGTTTTGTTTTATTACCTTTTACCATGGTAACTTTTGTGTGGTTCTAAATCAACCAACAACACACTTTGCTTTGGTCATGCTTATGTCACCATGTGATGTCACCCTCCCACCTTTGTCCTCTTCTTATTGGTTTGATGACATCATCCCCACTAACCTCTTTGATTAGCTTCTAATTACTTGGCTAATGACCGCTGATCTGTTATACGGTTCGCTTAACTTTCGTTTTCGTTTATCGTTTGAGGGATCATACCCGTGATCTTATTACTTGGGTTCCCTTAACCTTTCTCAATACATTATATTCCTTTTATGATCCTCTCTTAACCTCCTTGAATTTAAATCCTTTTTATCCTGTTACCTTATACTCAATTCTTTTGATATCTGGTGGATTTTCGGGAAAAATCAAAGTGTTCGGATTTGGATTCTGACGAACTTTACATACACTTATATACCACATAGAGTACTAATAATATCCCAGAAGATCAATAAAAGAACCCCTACATAGTGTGGCATGAAAAGTTTTCTTATTCAGCATAACTAGCAAAACACTATTCATAAGGGTTTCATAAATTCCAAAATTTGGGGTTATTACAATACGCCTATCCAGGCTAGCTTCAGCTGAGATACAGAGCTTAACCGGTTCTATCTATCTCACCGAAGCCAAGACGCCTTCGATCGAAAGGAAAGACTGTCTTGAGATACACCAAAACGCCGATTGGATGACCCCCATTCAGAATTTTCTAGAAAAAAGAATCCCCCCTGGACCGAAGGGAAGCTCTAAAAGTAAAGTACAGGGCATCAAGCTACATTGTAGTCAGTGGAAAGATGTATCATCACTCGGTCACTCGGCCCCTTTTAAAGTGCTTGGATCCCGAGGAACAGAAATAGGATTTAGAAACGGTGCACAAAGGGATTTGCGGAGAATATCTGGACGATCAGTCTCTAGCCTTTAAGATCCTTCGACAAGGGTTCTTTTGACAGACTTTGCGAGCCGATGTGAGCGAATATGGTAAGAAGTGCAAATAATGTTAAATATTCACCATAGTTCGAAGTAGGCCCCAGAAGAAATGGCCTCGGTCTTCATTCCCATAGCTTTTCCTATGTGGACCATAGATATTGTTGGTATGCTTCCTACTAGCACAAGACATGCAAAATATTACATCATCGCCATCGACTGCATGACCAAGTGGGTCGAAGCCAAGCCGCTACCAGCCATAACCGAAGAAGCAGCTAAAAAATTCTTCCTTGAGAAAATCATTATAAGGTTCAGAATCCCGAAGGTATGCATTTCAAACAATGGAACACAGGTCGTTGGAAATAAATTCTGAAAGTTTTTACATCACTTTGGGGTCCAGCGGAAGTTCAGTTCAGTTGCATACCCACAAGGAAACGGGGTGATCGAAGCGGCCAACAAGATAATCTTTCAGGGAATTAAGAAGAGATTGGTCGAAATCAAAGGAAGATGAGGTGAAGAGTTACCATGGGTCTTATGGGCTTACCGAACAAGGCCTAGATATTCCACCGGGGAAATTCCTTTCAGGCTGGCATATCGAACAGATGCCTTGGTTCCGGTCAAAGTGGGCCTAGAGTCTTATCGAACAGAAGTCTACAACATGGAGTTCAATAACTTCGGATTAGGGGAGAACATAGATATACTAGAGGAAGAGAGGGAAGCTTCCCACCAAAGAAACATAAAGTACCTATTGCAGGCTGCCCAACACTATGATTCGGGAATCAAGAAAAGGTCATTCGGTGTTGGTGACTTGGTCCTACGGGAATTAGCTGCTTCCATATCAACAAAATAAGGAAAGCTTCATCCGAACTGGGAAGGGCCTTACAAGGTGATTGAGGTCGCTCGCCCAGAAACTTACAAGTTAGAGACACTGGCTGTAAAAGCCATCAATAACACTTGGCATGGTACTCGCTTTCGGAAATTTTATCAGTAAGAAAATTTTCTTTTACTTTCCATTTGTACTTCATATTGAACTCTATGCGAAATGTGTAATGACTTAATGATCAATGAAAACGCACTTCCTTTGCTCAATTTTATTACTTAAATTTATGACAGAATGAGCGGGTGAACGAGTATTATCTATGGGTGATCCCGAAGAAGATAAACCCTTCGCCCTCCATGTTCTGATTTGCTTAGAGAATAGGACGAAAGATCATTAACTAAGTGAAATCCTCTAACAAGTAATGTCCTTTTCCCTGATGTCCTTCTCCCTAAGGTTATAGCACTATAACTAGGAATTTAACAAAACTAGGACGAACAAAGAATGTCTAAGGGCAATCCTAAAAAACACAATCCCCTTCGTCCTTCCTCTGGTAAATTCTATCTATGTTAAGGGCACAAAATTACAGAAGGAACGAAGAAGTTCTTGTCTAGGGGCGATCCCGAAGAAGACAAACCCCTAGTCCTCAACTTCAAATTCTTCAAAGAAATTTTTACAAGTAAAACTTAGAAGAGAAGAAGGTCTCGTCTAGGGGCAATCCCGAAGAGGACGAACCCTTCCTCTCCCAAGTTAAATCTGACACTTAAGACTTTACTTAAAATTCTCTAAGTACACTTTTTGACCGATGAAACTAAGGAGGACTCGCCTTGGCGCAATCACAAAGAAGACGAGCCCCTTGTTCCTTCGCACAAAGAGACTAAAGATCTTCAGTCTTAACAACCCAAGATTTTCATTCGGGCTAACGACTTTACCCCTTAACACTAGAGTAGGGGCTGAAGATGAATATTGCCTAAAAATTTCTAAGGAAAATGTAAAGCCAAAGATGCAATAAAAGAAAGGCCGAAGATATGGAAAAGAAGTACAAAAATGCTAAGGCAAAAGTTAAGCCAAAGATACAATGAACTATGCAAAACTGTTAAGTTAAAATAAAGCATGTTAAAAATAAAAATACTGAAGAAAATGCAAAGGAAAATACTGTAATAAGGGCCCAAAGGCAATTAAGTTACAAAACTCGAAGGCAGAAGCCCGAAGGTAAGAGTAGCAACTATAAATAAAAATTACAAGTCTAAAACTCTAGGACTGAGGGTCTTCATCGAAGAGCTCCTCATCTTCGCCAGAAGAGACTTCAGGAGCTTTCACGGTCTCCCGACCAATGGGGTCCTGGAGGCTGTCGTCCAGCAACTACTTATAGTCCCAACCAAGGTCGTGAGCCTTCTCTAGGACATAGTCAGCGCCGAACTGGAAATAATGCTCATTTGTTTGTTCCAGCTACTTCCTCGTCTTCCGAAGTCTCCTTTAGGGACTTCTTCCGCTGGACATTTCGGTGGTTGATCCGCCTGTTTGCCTTGGCCAGGTCCCCCTCCAACTGCTACATGTCGTTCTGCAGCACGGTAGCCTTGCCGATCAGAGTTTCATTCTGCAACTGAACTCTTTGGAGCTCCTCCTTGGCTCTAGTGGCCCTTCGCTCCAGCTCCTGAACTCTGGCCATACGTCCCTTCATATTCTGAACCTTGTCCGCAACAACAGCGGCCAAAGGGGTAGCCTACAAAAAATACACAAGGCAAAAAATATAAGATAACAGAACATATAGAAGATGATGAAGGACTAAAACTAGTACAAGCAAAATAAATAAAACTTACAAGGGATAAGAAGGACATCAGCTCCATGCAGGCTTCGGTCGGAGTGCCCACCGCAAAAAGAGAAAGGTCAGACGGAAGCTGGAGACCGTGACAAAGGTCTGAAACCACCTCCTTCGTGGCCTGCATCACCGGATATACCGTGTGGTCAGTCGTCACCACAGCTTAGTCAGGGACGAAGGTCCGAATGACCCCGTTCCGATTCCGAGACCTCTTAAGGGGCCTCCTCCGCCAATGTACTCCAGGTCATCCCCCTAGTTGTCCTCAGAAGCGGAGAGGCCTGTTGGATAGGGACCTCCCTCTCGGCCTCCACCACGCCACCCGCATCTGAACGGTCTGGAATGACCTTCTTATTGGCTGCCTCGACCTTCTTCGCCTCCTCGGCCGCCCTTTTCTCGGCCGGCCTCTTCTCGGCCGCTTTACCTTTATCCCTTTCGATCATAACCTCCCTAGAAGACACTGAAAAGGGAAATAGAAGAAGGAATAGCCCAAATTAAGTGTTACAATTACTAAGTACATAATACATAAAAGCATAATTAAGATAAAAAAAACAGTTATGCAGCATCTATAAATCAAAAGAAAGACGAATGAGAATGGATTCTTACCCCCACCCCACAAATTAAGTATCCAATCCCTATCCCGAAACTCATTGGGACCAAGCTTGTCCACTCTAGCGTCCACTAAGGCAACATACAAATCCTTCTCTTTGTCTCTCAAATTCGGCATCAGGAGCGCGGGAGGATTGACCTTATGCCACACCGAGAACTCGGCCAGCTTCGGCCCACTGATGAAGCACTAGTGGGTGTGGGTGGTCTTGTTCCTGGAATTTGGGGTCGTCCAGTCCGCTCGGCCAGCCCGATGAGTGATATTGTAAAAAACCGGGCTCTTAAGTTCTTCTGAAAGTTGTAATAAAAGCAAAAGAGTCGGGTTAGCGATCTGAACACCGGTCTTGAGGCATCGGCTGTGGAAACAGTTGATATGGATGAACCCATCCGAGTCCATCTGCCCCAACATGATCCCCATCTGGCTGAAAAGCCACTTGATAATCTTCAGCAGCGGAACTTTGAAGCCGCATTTCAATGCTGCTTTGGAAATACCGACGACACAATCTCCGTAACCCTTCGGCATGCCCGGAGTATCATAAATCCGCTCGTCTCCCTTTGTGGCGTACAACCAGAAGTAGCCTCGGGGGACAGAATACCCTACTCTTTATTTCGACTATTCCGAGCGATTATTGGCCACAGGGTATGCCGCCAGTGAGCCGAAGAGATCCATCCCCGTTCGCTCGGGTCGGGAGGTAGAAGTCCCCGCAAGGGTGTTCGATCGGTTCATGTCCTGGTATTCGAAAATAAAGAGGTAAATTAGTCCATGTACTCGGATAAATGACCAAGAAAAAATTAAAAGGACAGGAAGAAATCGAGTACATATCCTAAGACCGAACAAATGACTCTTAAAGAAAAGTGCCTAGAGTCGGCTCCCAAAGGATGTTCTACGGACAAGGTCTACCATAGGAAGTTCTTGCTCACAGAACACTTCGCATGCCATCTTTAAACTCAACAAAAAAAATCGAACACCCTGGGTCGGCTCCCGAAGATTTCAACATCCAAAAACCCCCCGAAGGGAGTTCTTACCCAAGATTGCATCGCATGCCATCTTTAAACCCAGTTGTTGCCCTAAAAAGGAGAAAAACACTCGGAAAAAACCACCTACTTTCTACCCATAAAACACTCAGTGAAAAAAAAACAAGAATAAAAAAGAAAATATGGAAAAATAAGCATACAAAGAAAAATCGAGAAAAGGAGCGGGAAATACCACTTACTGATTTCCAAATGTTGCTCTACGGTGATGGGGTGGTCTGGGAGAGTAGAGTTGACGCTGCCCGTGTTGGAAAATTTTGAGAGTGTTTTAGTTGTTGTTGATGTTTGAGAGTAAAAATGAAAAGAAGTTACGGTAAAATATATGTATATATAGGCACCCAAAAAAGCCCAAATGTTTGGGTGCCAAAAAAACCACTCCTGGGCGTTTTAAAATCGACGGCCCAGATGGAAATAGTTGGGATTCAACAACTAAGATGGTGCCATAAAATAACGTGACAGGACAGCTGTCCCCATTAGTGCACCCACGATGCTGCCATGTGGACGAACGAACCAAGGTAAAGCTGAAGGAACTCCATAGGGTTTCTTCACCCCAAGATGAGCCAAAATTTGATGTTCGTCGACCGACCGAAGGCCCGGACGAAAGTCAGGAACATATTAGCTATGAGCCCAGTAAGGCCCAATGAACGAAGACCCATGGAGTTTTAGAGCCATTGGGACAAAAGCCCACGTTCTTATGTACCGAAGGCCCACACAGTCCCTAAGGCCTAAGCCCAGTACTCCCTTCTATCGTTGGGATCCACCCAATCATAACGCCCCCATTTCACTCCTCCAACGTTCGTCCTTATTCCTTGCGTAACGAGCGGACATTTATGATGAGCTTGGGTATAAATACCCTAGGGAAGTAAGAAAAAGACTATTCAACAGATACTCTCTCAACACTCTCTACTTTCTTAGTAAGGAGTGCATTATTGACAGAATTTATTAACTTTTGATACCGTGTCACTAAGTATTTGTGGCATTAGAGAGTTGGGTAATTAAATTATGTTTTATATCGTATGGATTTTTGAACAATGATTTTTGTTTTATAAAATTATGATACTTGATCTACTAGTGTAAAGTTATTTTCTTGCTGGGCTTTTTGCCTTATTACTAACAAATTTGCAGGTGCTTAGCTTTTGGGAAATCTTAAAGATGGGCTTGATTTGAGCTTGATTTGGAATAATATTTTAGTGATTATGTTTATATTGGAGCCGCGTTTCCTAGGATTTTCTTTATTTTCAGCTATATGATGCTATTTACGTTTAGGATTAAACAATCCTGGTGGCTTATTTGAGACATATTTTAAGCATGAATAAAATGTGTAGTTTTAGTTTGATATTTAATTGTAATTTATTATCTGAAAAGTCAGGGTATTACAGTTGTTATCAGAGCCTAGGTTAACTTCCTGTAGACCGCCTTTTAGGCTAGACTTGTGAGTTATGAGTTTACTGCGTGTATTTTCAAGAAACTACTTTCACTTTTCTTTAGTTAAATATTTTTTGACTTTTTTACACTTATATGTTTTTGGTAGTCTTAAATATTTTTGGTATCTTTAAATTTGGGGACCAAATTTTGTTAAGGAGGGTAGAATGTGATAACCCGGATTTTAGTTATAAATATATATATATATATATATATATATGTCTTTGTAATTTTAAATTATATATTTTGACAAAAAAATAATATTTTCTTATATGTATGGTTTACAAATAGTATGCTTCGCATGCTATGTATGTAAATTTTATTTAATATGTTACAAAATAATGTATTTGGATATAAATATCTATATAATTAAGTATACTTTATTTTTAAATTCTTAGATGGTTTACTTAGTAAAAAAATACTATTATAAAAAGATAATGTGTACGTGAGTTTTAAAGTAGTGGGGTGATAACTAACCACAAACCTGCGAGTGGGCTTTGACTAATTTGTAAATAAATAGATATGCATCAAGTTCATTTTTATTTGCACAACAATCTTATATCAAGGTATGTATTATTCTACTTCTTCTTTTTATAAGCATATATACTTGTATTATATATTATTCTATAGTTTTACTATGCACTTGAACTATTACTACTCATTGTAATGTTTACTTTTTAGCTTTTGTTAAATCATCCTCCTTATTTTATAGCATGTTTATTGTTTACATTCTTTGTACAAATATGTCAATGATATTACTTTCAAATTAATTATTAAAATATTCTTTTCTCAAAGATATTTACTGCTTTGTTTTTATAATGGTCTGTATAAATTATCATGTGCTCCCAAAATTAAAATTATATTAAATATGCATGCTTATGCATTAATTATTTGTATATTAGATAGTAAATATAACATGATGTAAATGGTTCAATTATATATATATATAAAGTCTTAAGATTTTGATGCATAAGAAAATGATTTTTTTTATTAAATGATTTATACTTGAAATGCATAAATTATTTATATATGAATTCAATTATTTTGGAACAATGACTAGTTAAATTGATATATTTTTAATTTCAACCTATTATATGATTTTATAAATTGCATGTTAGCAAAATATGATTTTGTACTAAAGTGTATTACGTACTTTCTTTTCTTATTTACTTTGACTTGTTCAGAAATATCAAAATGGTCTATGTTTATTGTTAGCTAGTATTATTAAGCACTGTATAGCCTATATAAACATGGAAGTAATAATGTTTAAGACTTAACATTATATATGGATTATTTATTAATTTTAATTGGTTTGATTAATTTAAACGTCGGATTTGTTTGGCAATATTTTGGATCACCATTTTTGCAGTTAAGGTAAGTTAACTTTTCACACTTTTATTTTTATTTGAAGGCTTGTAAATATTTTTGCACTGCTTTTGTTTTAAAATTTATGGATCAAGTATCATGTTTTAAAAATAAGAGTTGAGTTCTGACTTATAAACAGTTAGTAATTGCCTATAGTTCCGAAACTAGCCTTTGATACCTTAATAGAGAGTGCTACTTATGATGCCTTCGGGAGGGCACACCTAAATATACCTTAGTAAGGGGCACATTATTGACGGAAATTATTAAATTTTGATACCGTGTCACCGGGTATTTGTGGCTTTAGCGAGATGTGTAATTATATTATGTTTTATGTCATATGGACTTTTGGACAATAATTTTGGTTTTATAAAATTATGATACTTGATCCACTAGTGTAAAATTATTTTCTTGCTGGGCTCTTTGTCTCATTACTTACAAATTTTCACGTTCTTAGCTTTTGGGAAATCTTAAAGATGGACTTGATTTTAGCTTGATTTTAAATAATGTTTTAGTGATTATGTGATTCTGTTTATATTGAAACTACGTCTCCCATGATTTTCTTTATTTTCAGCTATACGATGCTATTTACGTTTAGGATTAAAAAATTGTGTAGACTTATTTGAGACATATTTTTAGCATGAATAAAATTTATAGTTTTAGTTTGATATTTAAGTATAATTTATTATATGAAAAGTCGGGGTATTACAGTTGATATCAGAGCCTAGGTTAACTTCCTGTAGACTGCCTTTTAGGCTAGACCGGTAAGTTGTGAGTTTACTGCGTGTATTTTCAAGAATTACTTTCACTTTTCTTTAGTTAAATATTTTTTGACTTTTTTACACTTATATGTTTTTGATATCTTAAATATTTTTTTATATCTTTAAATTTGGGGACCAAATTTTGTTAAGGAGGGTAGAATGTGATAACCCGGATTTTCATTATAAATATATATCTGTCTTTAAAATTTTAAATTATATATTTTGATAAAAAAATTATATTTTCTTATGTGTACAGTTTACAAAATAGTTTTATGGTTCGCATGCTATGTATGTAAATTTTATTTAATACGTTACAAAATAATATATTTGGTTATAAATATTTATATAATTAAGTATATTTTATTTTTAAATCTTTAGACGATTTACTTAGTCAAAAACTACTACTATAAAAAGATAATGTGTACGTGACTTTTAAAGTAGTGCGTTAATAACTACCTACAAATCTAGGAGTGGGTTTTAACTAATTTGTAACATGTATCAAGTTTGTTTTTATTTGCACAACAATCTTCTATCAAGGTATGTTTTATTCTACTTCTTCTTTTTATAAGCATACATACATGTTTTAAATATTATTCTATAGTTTTGCTATGCACTTGAACTATTACTAGTCATGTAATGTTTAATTTTTAATATTCAACAAAACAAATACATGATAAAATAATTTAATTGATTATAAATCTCAGATAATCCTTCAGTGAATTTTATGAGACAAATATGATATTCAAAAATTTAAATGATCATAATCATATTCTTACTTAATAACACGAAACAAACATGAGATCTATGGCTTCTTTAAATATAGCTTCCTAAATTGTTTTAATTCTTTTTTAAATTAAATTTAATAATTAACATTTAATTCAAAAAAAGAAGAGTTTCAAAATTAATTATGGAAATTATATTTCATATGAGCAAGCATTAAACTAGTCCCCGCCCGATTGTGATTCGATTGTGGTTGTGTTGATATCTTATCTCGTGAGTATCTACAACCCATTATCTTGAGATTTGAGGCCCTAACATACATATATCATGAAAACTCATATCTATATTATATTATTATAAGTAAAATATAGGATAATTTGGTTGGTTGGTTAACACCTTCCAAAAAAGATTATTAACACTTTCCAAAAAAATAAAAATATACATATAATTAATTTAGAAACACGTTAATTCCGTATAATTTAAGGTAAAATTACATATCCTACAAAACTACCACAGTTGCATACTCCCATCATAGCAAAAACTCTACTAATGCAAATATTAGCAGAAACCCTCCATATATTTCGCATGTTATTAATTAATATATTATAATTCAATTAAGTTACTATTATCAACATCTTCACTATATTTCTTATATTTACTTTGGAGGAGACCTGTGTTGTTCATAAAAAAAAGGAGTACACTTACAAATTGGGGATATATAAACGAATTGTACATCTATACGAATTAAAGGGAAAATGAAAAAAAAATCAAATTTAGTAAACTCAACTGTTGAGAATATATATGCCTTTTATAAGACTATAATAATTATAAAAATGGAGTTTTTAGCAGAAAAACTAAAGCTTTTAAGAAAATAAAAATTTTTGTTATTAACTTTTTTAATCTTTTAAGATAGAATAAAACAAATTAATTTTCAATCAGAAATAACATAAAAGGCCATTATAGTTGAAAGATAAATAAATTAAAATAAAAAAATAAATATATAAAAAATAAACCATTTAACACTTGATTAGGTAGCCTGTGCATCGCACCAGTTATAGGCTAGTATATAATTACTTACGAAATTTGAAATTTTTGGGTATCTGAGTATCGGGACCCTAGGCGTAAACATTGTTCCCCTATAGTTAGGGTCACCACGCATTATACTATTTTGATTAGGGGTGTACACGGACTGAAAGTGAAAGTCGCACCAAACTTCTCATAGCGGTTTCATAAAATCTTCAAGCTCAACCAAATAAAGATAATCTTTATATCAAGATACTATAAAAACTACATTATTTTCAAATTTAAATCCAAACTATCAACACTAAATTTTATAGCATTCTTATATTATGATAAATTATTTTATTATTAAAGTACAAAATTAAAAATAAAAATAAAAAAAATAATGAAATATAAATGAAACAAATTTGTTTTAGTGAAAAAGTACAGGGATAACATGAAAAAATTTTAAAATTTTAGTGTGATGTCAAATTTGATATAATTTTTTATTTGACATAAAAATGAAGAAATGTTACAATGAGATTGAAGAAAAGCTTTTCACTAAAATCGTGGTTAAGTTACAAGTTTAGAGTTAGGTCGGAGAGCGCTTAAATCCAACAGTTACGGAATTACTATCAACTAGCATGATAGCTCGTGCAAAGCACGGGTTACATTCGATTTCATGCATTTATATTTCATGTTATGATAATCGGTTCATTTTTTACAATAATCTTCACATGTCGATTAGTTTAAATTTTAGTAGTTGATAGTAGTTCCTTTCGACTCCATACACATTTGAATTTCTAAAATATTAAATATTTTTTATTTTAATCTAATTCTTTAAATTTCTAAATATCGTATAAATGACATTAATCATATTTTTAAAGTTAGAGACAACAATATCGGTGTTATTTTTGCAATTGAATTCGTGTAGTTGGGATAACAATATCTTATAATCTGTAATGAAAATAGAGAACCAGTCTAAACCACACACGTTTACTTACTTTAAATCTTAGTCACGATATTTATAATAAACCTATTATCACTTTTATCCATATTCCTGCTTCATATTATTCCTATAACTTATTTCAAATCAACTCCTTCAATGATCATGTCATATAAGTATATTTATCTTTCTGTTGATCACCCTTCTTTCATCTTTAACAAGTTCAAATTTGTTCAATTAGTCCTCACTCCGACTATTTCTCATTTATCTATGATAGTCTTGATCATGTTAAATTATTTTCAGAGCATTGTGATTATAAAGAGGATGAAAGATACAATAATCACAGGTTGATGTTTTATGAGAAATTCACATTTAAATCCAAGATATCACACCTATTCTGATTTTTTTTATCTTAAGATCATAAATTTTTGTATTTGTGTTAAAATTTTCATAATTTGTATAATTTTTTTGTTATTAGGATGTAAATTAGCGGCTCAAAAAATGTGGTTCACATAAATAATTTTTTGTATAAATGAATTTTAATCATTATACATATTCTTGTTGTTTATCTAATATACATATTTTTATTTTAAGAAAAAAAATAAATATTAATAAATATGACTCCCATCTACTTCAATGAGTATAGATGTGAATATAATTTTATTTGTTCATAGGGTTAGTCGGTGTTAAGCTGTGAACTTATATCCATCCTTTTATAGAGAAGAATAGCTATCTTTCATCAGAATTTATTCATTTTATACACGAGTTAATTGAAGTTCTGATAACTCGTTGATTCATCTAGTATCTAAATATACCCTTCATTTATAAGTTTACTATATCGGAACTTTATTACATCCAAAAGTAAATATATCAAATGTCACATTTAGTAAAGATTTATGATACATGTATCGAGTGCACTCAATGTGTCCGAACATGCACCACCGACGTATTAGAAATGATACCCTGAGACGGGATGTAAAACTAAATAAATTATTTCTGCTCCAAAACAGAATATTGTGTTGGTTGTAAGAAATGTGAATCCGCTTGTACAACCGATTTCTTGAGCGTTGGGGTTTATTTATGGAATGAAATAACTCATAGTATGGGCCTAACTTATTGATATGTTACTGAAAACTCTACTTGAATCCATTTGATTTTTTTTATCGACCGTGCTCGAAAAATATATGTTATTTTGAGCACGGGTTTTTCTGGTTCAAGCGTATCTTGTCTGCACCACAAATTTTGTTTCCTTGGTTAACAATTATTGTAAATTTTCCAATATTCGCACGCTCATATATAATTTTTTGTATAAATAAATTTTAATCATTATACATATTCATGTTGTTTATATAATATACATATTTTTATTTTAAGAAAAAGACAAATATTAATAAATATGACTCTCATATACTACAATTATTATAGATGTGAATATAATTTTATTTTTTAATAGGGTTAGTCGGTGTTAAAATGATATATGTGTAATTTATTAAATGGGTTTAAATGCTCATGCTAAAGACATATAGTTAATGATTTTATAAAATTGTGGAAAAAATTGCGTTGGTGTAATGGTTGTATCCTTCAACATAATCTTTCTTGTTTGAGGTTCTAACAACACTCAAGGTATATTGGTCAGCATGACACATATTTTACTTATTAAATTAATTTTAAACCACTCCAGTTATAACTGTTTGTTAGATAAAATTATAGTTATCGAGAAATGGTCTTCCAACTTATGTCCTTAATCCCTAGTGTGTATTTATAACTTTTTTTACACCAACCACTAGTTCAGTAGATGTCTTTAAGTATTACTACATGTATTTATATATTACTTGTTTTTTTTATTGTAGAAAACCCGCGGCAGCTATTTTCGGATGTGCAGTAGATAAATATATGGGCCTGCAAATCATGTAAACCAAGATAAGGCATAATCATAAATTCTCCTCCCATTAAATGACCAAGAGGATATTTATCCCTATTTAACCCACTTAGCCAAACGTTGCTGGTTATTACTTGTTTTTTATCTAGAGCTAGTTGAAATATAGGTGTGTACATGTATATATTATATAGTATTCTAATATAAAAGTTATATTTATATTTTCATCATTATTATATAATATGTATAGATGCAGTATTTATATTTTAATTTAGAATATAATGAATATTATGTAATGTTAAGTATAAAAATGTTATTTTATTGTTAACTAAATTTATAAAAATTCTTATATAAAAGATATGTTTTATTCATCATATATTTTATTTATATGTAGTAATGTTTGTTAATCATTTTTTCATTTATTTTTAAGTATGTTATTATATTTTCAATCAGTTTGAGTAATTATTTATTTTTATTTTATAAAGTTTACTTTAAAATATTGACATAAATATAAAAATATTTTAATATTAGCATTAAAAATAATTTATTAAATATTATAATTTTATTTTCACTAATATATATTTGAATTTAATAAAAAGTATAGCTAATAATTATATTTAATACCACTCAAGTAAAAGTGCCTAAAGGTTCAATAAAATTTTAATTAATTTTATTTTAACTAACAATTTTAGATTTTATTTTTGGAGATGCTTTTAAGAAAGAAAAAACAAGAAAAAATGGAATGCATGAGATACAAGTACAAGTCCATACTACAGCGGCGTTTATGTCTCTTGCGTCAAGTTGAAGTTGTGCGCTTTACATTTTATTTTATTTTTTTAAAAATGGTTAGCACTTATTTCTGTTCAATCTCGCAGGCATAAATGATGTATATTACTTTGTTCTTTCAGCAACGCCAATGATACATAAAAAAAAAAACAAAATCTGTTGGTATTAGCTAAAGTTGAAATGGAGGAACTCAAACACATAAGCCATCATCATTCACTGATTCTGACCAAGTATGAAAATCCAAGACTGGGTGATGCCTGCTTTGGCTTCTGTGATAGAGATTATTCTTATCTTTGTCAAACTTGCCTATTTTGGATCCACAAGAGATGCGCCCTAGCACCAAAAGCTCTCATATGTAAATTACACCACCATGATCACCCTCTTTCCCTATCTGATTCCGTCCCGAAACGGTTTAACAAATCGGGGCTGATTTGCAGTATCTGCCTCCTGGAGTTTGATGAACGCTACTGGATTTATTACTGCAGTGATTGCCGGTTCTTTTCCCACAGAGTATGCAATATGAAACATTGATTTTCTATCATATCTTTCTAATGATCCCATCTATATATATTTTCTTTCAAAATATCAGTTATCTACTTAGTTACTGATCTACTCATATCTTGAATTTTATTTAGAACAAGTGTGATCACTGAAGTTTACCATGAGGAAGATGTTAACTTGGTGCAGTTTACAGGAGTTTGCCCGCTCTAGTACTTCAACCAACAATGACAAATCCACAATAGACCATGGAATAAGCCACTACATAAGTGGTCATCCACTAGTCCTCATTGATGAAGACACTAGGAAAGAAAATGTTGATTTGTTAAATAAAATGTCCTGTAACGGTTGCTTCCAACCTCTATCATTTACTACTGATTCATTATATGGCTGTGGTGATTGTTATTTCTTTTTACACAAAGTTTGTTCAACCGAGCTACCTGAGGCGGTGGAACACCCATCTCACCCTCAACATACACTCCTTAGATGTCAGGAAATTGGTTCTACTTCTGCAGGCAAATGTAGTGTCTGCACAAATGTGTGTCATGGAATATTCTACGACTGTGAAATATCATCATGTTCATTCCTAATAGATATCATTTGTGCTTCGCTACCTAGAAAGATCAAACATGAGTCTCATAAACACTCTGTTAAGCAACTGGACGGAATCCAAGGGTATTGTAATGGATGTAGGATAGGACTTCTGTCTCACAGATCTTACGGATGTAATATTTGTCAATTCCACCTAGATGTAGGTTGTGCTACTTCTCAAGGAACAATTAAGCATAGATGGGACCAACACCAACTCCGTCTGATGTTTCCTCCGGTGAAACATCATCCACATGATTTCGACTGTGAGTTTTGCTCCCAGGATATAAATCCAAACTACTGGTTTTATCACTGTCGGAAATGCGATGTTTCCTTCCATCTCAAATGCATAAAGGTGATCTTTTGGCCAACTTTGATGGAGCCAGCCTTAGGGAAATGTACCATGTGCTATATGTAGGAATCTAAATGAGTTGCTACTGCAGAGCTCTAAAAAAAGATGATAGAATGTTTTAATATTTCTGAATATGATTCCTTTGATTGAATTGATTGATTACATATGCCGTAGAATAGGCTATATATAGATACTACACATCTTTCTAGAGAGTCATTTAGAGAGTTGATATAGAGAGTTGATATAATGAACCTCTAAATGAACTTGATTACAAGATGTATGAATATATAAAAGATAGATATTATGAATGTGCATGAATTCCAACACTCCCCCTTAATACACTTGTTGGCAACTCCAATGCGTTCACGCAAGTAGCAAAATTTCTCTTTAGGAAGGGACTTTGTAAAAATGTCGGCAAACTGTTTTCTTGCAATATTGTAGTTGTATCTCTCCTTCTTCAACTGCATCCCTGATAAAATGATATTTGATTGCAATGTGCTTTGTCCTCTCATGATACTGGATTTTTTGCAATGGAAATAGCTGATTTATTGTCACAGAATAGAATTGTAACTTCGTTTTGCTTTTCTCCAATATCTTCAAGAATCCTCCTTAACCAAATTGCTTGAGAAGTTGCTTTTGCAGCTACATATTCAGCTTTTGCTGATGGTTGTGCAACAACTTTCTGCTTCTTTGACAACCAAGAACAAATATTTGTTCCAAGTAAAATTGCATAGCCAGATGTACTCTTCATGTCATCTATGCTTCCAGCCCAATCACTATCCGAGTAAGTAATAAAATTCAGATTTTCTCCAGCTTTGTAAAAAATCCCATAGTCAAGTGTTCCCTGCAAGTATCTCAGAATTCTTTTTGTTGTTCCAAAATGTGTTTGACTAGGATTTTGCATAAATCTTGAGAGTAGAGTTGCTGCAAACATTATGTCAGGCCTTGTTGTTGTAACATACAACAAGCTACCCACCAAACTTCTGTAATGAGAGCAATCTACCTTTGATGTTCCATCAACTTTTGATAATTTTTCACTAACAACCAGGGGTATTGAAACCGGCTTGCAATTTGACATATTAAATTTGTCAAGAATACTTTTTGCATACCTCTTTTGTGAAACAAAAATCCCATATGCTCCTTGTGATACTTCAACGCCCAAGAAATAATGAAGTAGCCCCAAATCACTCATCTCATAGGATTTCATCATGTGTTCTTTAAATCTTTCTATCATCACTTGATCATTTCCTGTGAAAATGAGATCATCCACATAGAGACAAACAATGAGAATCTTGCTTCCTTCTTTCTTCACATACAAAGTTGCTTCATTCTTGCTTCTTTGGAATCCATTTTTAAGAAAATATGTGTCAATCTCTTTGTACCATGTACGAGGTGATTGTTTAAGTCCGTAAAGGGCCTTTATGAGTTTGTACACTTTGTTCTCTCCCCCTTCCACCAAGAACCCTCGTGGATGCTCAACATAAATTTCTTCATCAAGCTTTCCGTTTAAGAATGCAGACTTAACATCAAGCTGAAAAAGTTTCCATTTCTTTTGTGCAGCAAGAGCGATCAAGGTTCTTATAGTTTCAAGTCTTGCTACTAGGGAAAAAGTTTCTGAAAAATCAACATCAGGCTTTTGAGTAAAACCTTTAGCGACTAGCCTCGCCTTATGCTTTTGAATTTCTCCATTTTGATTCAATTTGGTCTTGTAGATCCATTTTAGCCCGATAATTTCCCTTCCTTCAGGCCTGTCTACAAGCTCCCATGTTTTGTTCTTATCAATCATGTGCATTTCTTCTTCCATTGCTTGCTGCCATACTTCATATTTTTCAGCTTCTTCAAAATTTTCTGGTTCACTAACCGCAAAATTACAAGATTGATATATGTCACTAATTCTTTTGAATTTTCTTGGTGGAGTTTCATTATCATCCTCTGATTTAGATGTGTGAGTCTGATCAGATGTGTGAGTTTCTTGATCTTGTTCTTCTATTTCTTCACTTTCTTCATTTTCTTCCAGAGAACTCGGTTGATGGACATGTTCCACTTGTTTTTCTTTCCAATCTCAGGCTGCATTTTCATCAAATAAAACATCTCTACTAACAACCAATTTGTTAGTTTCAATATTGTAAAGCCTGTAACATTTAGTCTCTAGAGTATAACCAGTAAAGATACATCTTGTACTTTTATCATCTAGTTTAGTACGTTTCTCAGCAGGTACATGAGCATATCCAATACAACCAAATATTGTAGATGCTCTAACACTGATACTTAGCAGTTATATTACACAAGTATGATGTTATATTTCATAACAAATTGTAATCAATGATTTCGGGGTTTTATATTTGATGTTTTTTTATGAAAGGGAATTATCGTTAAGGTATCTTTAGAGAAAGGTTGTAAGAAATGCAATTGTTTGAAGAAATGGTATTCAGAAATTAAGCATGCGGAAATGACTTGTATAATTATACTATTTTATGTTAAATAGTATAATTATACAAGAAATAGATCTTTTCTTTCCAGCTGCCTATATTATGGCTGATGCAATTGGGAAATTCACGAATATTTAAAAGTGAATGCCAGATCTACCAGGCTTCAGGCTTGAAAATGTTTGCTGAATATCAAATTCAAAGTCCAGATGACAAGAACCACAACTCACTTTTTATTTTCTTTCTTTCTCTTCTTTTTGCTAAATTTACCTTTTAATCATCTATTCAGACCTAAATTTAAGGGGTGTTTGGTTGGTGATTAATGTGACTGGTAAACCGGGATGGGAACCTTAATCTAAGAGCATCTCCAACTATGACATCCTGCTAAAAATCTTATGTGGCACTCAGATATAGATATTAGGTAAAAAAAATACAACTCCAACCACATCACCTGTTAGCAAAAAATTTAGATATCCTTCGTCTAGTCTTCTATATTTGTTGAATCTGTAGGTGTTAGCTATATCTTCCATGTCAGATTTATTTCATGTGTAAACCTAAATCTACACATTACTATGTACATATACACATTAATACATGCATATATTTATATAATATTTAATACATAAATATTAAAATTATTATTTTATATATAACATTTTCAATTTATATAATATTAAGTGTGTAAATATTGTTCTCTTATTAACAAAATTTTATTAATTATTTTTAACAAACAATATATATATAATACAATATATATTAGTAATTTTTTATTTAAAATATTTTTGTAATATTTATATGTTATTATATTTTCAGTTATAATAATTATTAACTTACAATTATATATTTTATTCATGTATTGAATTAAGTATTAACTAAATTTATTTTATTATATAAAGTTTATATATATACATACAAATCTGAAAAATAGGAATAAAACAATATTTTTGAATATAGCTAATGATTATAGCTACTACCACTTGAGTGTATGGTCTTACAGATTCAATAAAATTTTACATATTCCTGATTTGGCTAACCATTTTAACTATCATGGTTGGAGATGCTCTAAGTGATAGTATTTGAATTAACAACTTAATGGTGGAGAATGAAAATCTCATTTTCTCTTGGCAGGTAATCAAACCCACCATAGCATCTGGGTTTTCATTTCATTTTTATTAACCCTTATTCTCGTACCCTCTATTCACATTCCTGATTCCCATTACATTTCATTCTCATTCCCAATAATTATCATTGGCATACCCTACATTACCATTCCCGATTTCAATTTTTACACAGCATCCAAACGACCCCTAAGTCTGTTTTGATGCTTGTGGGACATCTTTGGGTTGTTTTCTTGATCGCTGCAACTTTGTATCATTGTCATTTGCTTAAAATGTGCTTCGTAGGAAAGCAACTTAAACTCAAGATTTCCGTTGTCACTCATTGACATTACTGGAAACTAAATTCACCTATTATTCTAGTATACTGTAAATGATACCATTTGCATAAGATATTTTTGCATCCAAGAAGCACAGTCGAGTATCCAGCGTTATAATTACACAGACTAGAACAGTTCAGAATTCAGAAAATCTATTAAGTCCCTTCTTTCGGCTCAGCTTTCCCTGTAAACACAAATAGCTCACCAAAACAGTTCTAGTCATCCTGCTGGTACATATATTCACTATATGCACAGTTAAAAATTATTAAAAAAAAAACTGCAATACAGCATATCAGCACTCGGGCCAGGTTTAGGTACCAGGGTACACACAATCATCAAATCCATTAGAAATACCTAAACATAATATCTTCATTTGAATTAACATTATACTGCAATATCATTTGAATGTAAATTATGTAATAGCTAAGCATCATTGGACCACAGTTGCAAAGAGAGTATATCTCGTGTCATAAATAAAGTCATAAGAAAGCGAAATATTTGGAACAATATAAGATGCTCTCTAGCATCCCCCCTTCCTTCTAAACTTCATCTGGATGCAACCAAACAGCTACCGAAAAATTTATCAAATTTTCCAGTGATCCTGCAGAAAAATAAATTCAGAACACTTAGGTATCCATGTAAATAGTTGCTGAATATACTACTTAGGTATAGGCATCAGGGTAACTATGCCCTCAAATTTGGCTAAAATTTACAATGAAATGACATGTGAAAATATTAGTAATACAGTAGAATGTAAGCGCCTCAAGTATTTTCTTGCATCATCACTTACATTTTTCATGTTTAACGAAAAATTATTGAACTTACATAAACCAGTCACATGAAATAATTAAGAACTGCAAACAGGGTACACTGAGTAATGGCAGAAGTGGACAAAAATACAAAGACATGAAACAATTTTGAGAGCCTCCAACGTTATGCTCTAACTTCCCAAGGTTAGGATAAAAAACTACGGAAAATAGTTGCCACTGGTTCTGTACAGAGATTTTATAACAATCCTCAGTTGTCAGGATAAACGAATTGTTATACATATACATATATACTTAAGTGCAGCCGTCAGGGTGATTATGCACTTAATGACTTCAGTTTGAAAGTGAAGAAATCAAGATATGATGTCATCTACAGTTAAATTATTGATACTAAATGTAAATTTTAGTAGTATCAACTACTAATACATGCTTAGCAAAAAAAAAAAGGAAAAAACTACTATGACATAAATTTACATTACTAACCAGTATCAGACAGTCTTGGCTCAATAAACTTCAAAAGAGGTTAGCCTATGGATGGACGATAATGATCAAATTCTTTAGTGCCTTTTAGCCACTTCTTTAATGTCTTTTAATTTTAAGTTTTTTTTAAAAAAAATCTACTTCAGAATCAACATGATTTTCGGATTTCGGTCCTTTTCTGAAGGTTACACAACTCTTTCCAGTAAAAATTCAGTAAATAATATATATTTTGACCCTAATGCACATTATATCTTGTAGAAAAGAAATCAATAGAGGGGTTCTTACAGAGCATAATGCACCACAACTATCGTTTTACCCTAAATCCTGATCACTGCAAAATAATTCAAAATTTTGACAGTATTAAGAGTGCTTAGTTTTCTATCAATTTGCTAGCTATCTGAGTACACTGAACTCAAAACTAACCATTGTGGCAAAGTTTGTGCACAAACTATCTCTATAACTTACCAGAATTCATATCCATCAAGTCAACAAAATGTGTCTAATCAGCACATATACCCAATGCGTACATCTTTCAACATTACATATGATGTGCAAGGTTTATGTAGTGTTAGTGTGATATTAATAGAGTATCATAATCTCTACACTCCTAGTTGTAACAAGATGAATTAATGCAAAGATATGTAACTAAAAATACTCCATGTAAACAATTATGTAACGTTAAATTGTATATGTAGCATCGTTACAGATATCCAACTCTCTTTAGGCTTATTTTGTAAACCAACAAGATGAAATCCACTATGGCTAGTCAATGCAGTACTTTAAAAACAAATGCCAGTATTACATGCCAATCACAGAGCTAGTATAAAAACTAAAAAGTGAATTCAAGATGTAAATTGTGGTAAATTGAGAAGTTTTACCATTTCTTGCTTTTTCCTTTGTCTTCAATTAGAGATGTATCAGTAGCATGAGGAAGCTTGACCAGAGACTCCACAGATAAAAATGCACATAAACTCAATGGAATATCAGGAATACATGCTTCCTTGAAAATTCCGAGTTTAAGGTCATACCAGAAAAGCTCCCCATTACATACTTTCTGACAAAGCATTTGTTTGCCATCCTTTGAGTACGTAATAGTTATAGGGAAGCCAATTCCACAACAATGACCAAACAGTGGAAGTTGAACAGAAAATAACTTGGTCCATGACTTCCGAATGCCATAAGTATTCATCGCCCATAAATCGATGTGACTCTTGTCACAAATGCAATTGAGACAAAGTTTCCCTCCTAACTTATTCATATAAACCAAAAGATTCTTGCCAGAAAATCGAGGGTGTGGGACTTTATGATATTTCTCTGTTCCAAGATGAAACGCAAAGATATGAGCAATCCGGGAACCAGAATTTTCAAGCACTAACCAATGCAATGAATGATCAAGAAAAACACCATGAGTTAAGAATGGCTGATTTTGAGTAGTGGAAAGGAAAGGACAATCGTCAAGGGTTTGCCATGAATGAGATTTTAGACTATAAATCATAACTTTATCTGTAACCTCATTGTGGTACTGAGAAATGCGCAGCAGCTTATAATCATCATTAACATCATCATACCCAAAACCATAACTCACCCATGGCATATTAGGATTAACAGGAAGGTCAAACTTGGTAACGGGTAAGTCATGGTGTTTTCGGGTAGATGGATTCCAGAAAACTATACGCCGTGTACGCAGTGGCGGACGCAGAAATATTTTTTAGGGGGTCCAGAAATTTTATCGTGACAAACTTTTTAGTGTAAAATTTTTTATTTTAGTAAGAACTTGGAAAAGTTTTACAAAAATAATAGGGAAGATTGTAAGGTTCTAAAAATAATATTTATGCATCTCCTGATTACCCTAATTTATATGTTTTGAAGGTTTATACTTGCAGTTCTGCAGTTACATAACATAAAAATCTGAGGAGAAAAATGTATAATTACACATTTAGAACCAAAAAGTATGAGGTGGGATTCGAACTCTGATCTCCAGGGACACATACCTTGCTAACAATCAGTCTTACTATAGCACTAACCGATGAATTAGACCTACTACTCTGATTATATTTGAGAATTTAGGAGGGGCCGGGGACCCCCCTGGACCCCCTAGATCCGCCTCTGCGTGTACGCATTCTATTGGCTAGACAGATTAAACCATTGCAAGAACCCAAGACAATTATTCTATCTTCCAATGGAGTATCTAACAGATTGGATTTACGGTATTTTACAAAGGGATGATGATTTAGCAAAATGGGTTTGTTAGGAGAATTTAAAGGTAGAGAGTAAAGGTTAAGAGCATTCCAGAAAATAATATTTTGATTCGAGTGGGTGCAATTTAGCAGCTGAGTTTTAATGAAAACAGGGGAATCAATCAGGGCATAATGATGTTTCGAAACGCACTTGAAACGTAGTAGTGATTTTACCGGCAAACGAGAGAATATCTCATAGTCGATTAATTCCGGTGGAATCCGTGGAACGTCGGACATTGCTGCGTAGCTGAGGCAGGGGTTTTACATGCACCACCAGAAGTTTGTTTAGGTTTAAGACTTAAAGTTATAGAACTGATCCTTAAGATACTCAATAAGTCTTTACAAGGGGTACAACTATACAAGGGGACCGGTGCACCATCAAGAGACGAACGATTAGGGTTATAACACAGTTTTAGGTTTTAGCACGTACCGACATTAATAACCAAAGGCTTTGTTAACTATGAACTCTATCCATACTGCATCTAATGTACCAAGAAACATGTATTTTCAAACATATACTATTTTAAAAGTATATTTTAAATACTTTTTATAAAAATACAAATTATATATCAAATCCAATAAAATTTATGTACCAGTTAATAGTTAAAAGACTTAAGTAACTCTTTTTTTAATGCAACTTATAAATTATTGTTTTACATAATACTGTATTCTTTTTTCTGGTATCAATATTGTATTCTAACATTTAAAAAACTTTTCCATCTTGTAATATAAGAATATGATTTATTTAATATGTTTATTTTGGTTAAAAATTCTAATCAATTTGTCATTTTTTGTATAAAAATAAACATTTCTAGTTATAAAAATTATGATATATTTTAGTAACTCGTATTTAATAATATATATGATATTTACTTATATTACATTACTATCTCCATTTCAAAATATAAATTCTTTTTAATTTTTTCACATGTGAATGAAAAGGATAATTCTACCAATTATATTTCAATTTTTTTTTCCAAAAAAATGTAAAATGTTAAACTTTACTTCAAAAAATTAAAAAAATAATCAGTTTTCTAATGTGTGCCCAAGGGCACACAATAAGCACCAACTCATGGGGCACACAATAAGCACCAACTCCCATGAGTTTGGTACATTTTGATTGGTCCTCTAATCATAAATATTGATGGACTACATTTACAATAACTCCACCAATAAAAATGCACCAAACTCATGGGAGTTAGTGCTTATTATGTGTTATTGGGCACATATTAGAAAGAACGAAAAATAATATACGAAACAATAACTTTTATATAGTATGTGAAAAAGTAAAAGAGGCTTCTAAGTTGGAACGAAGAGAAATATGAATTCAAAATTATTAATATTGGTATTGTTAGGGTAAAAAAATAGGTTATAACTATCACTATGTTTAATGTTAGGGATTCGAGTGTTCAATATGTTGGGCTTGTGTTTCGTAACTTAAATTTGCTTTTACAAGATATTTACGTATTTATGTAAGTATTTAGATAATCAAATCAAAAGGTAGTTGTTGGTGATGGGGTAAGACACTTTATACAGGTATTATATAGGTATTGGTTGTCCATAAATTGGACTAGAGTTAAGAGACTTGATCAAAAAGTTTTTGTTTTAGAATAGACTTTGGAGTCCTAAATCATAGAAAGCATATTTCTTTTTGGTTTAGGTGCCTTGGAGGCTACTAAATAAAAAATTATATCCTTTACAGGACACATTTAATGAGCTGTTATTTTGCCCTATTTATTAATTACAAAATTAATAAACAGTTGTGGCTTCGGCCCTCATTAATTGGGCTTTGTTATTGGACAGTATTAGGTCCAATAATTTTCAGGAATTTTTCAGTACTCACATGTATTTTTCATGATTTTTTTATAATATATCAAAAAATATTATATCCAAAAATAATTTTTGAAATTATTTCCTGATTTTCCTGAATTTTTTAGATTTTTCCCTTTATTTTCCCCTATTTTTTAAGAATTTTTAGTCATTTTCCCATTTTTAGCCTATTTTCTGATTAATTAAATAATCAGAAAATAGGTTGTATGGCATGGTACATCCTAGGCGGGGGTAACCCACGCCTGGTCTGAACCACGCCTAGGAATTGTATCTCTTAGGCGTGGTTTCACTTCCAAAGCTTCAATAAATCTTAGACGTGGGTTACCCCCGCCTAGGAGATATAGTTTGAACCACGCCTAGGAATTGTGTCTCCTAGGCGAGGTTTGACCTACAAAACATCAATAAATCCTAGGCGTGGGTTACTCTCACCTAGGAGAGACATGATTTGAATCACGCCTAGGAATAATGTCTCATAGGCGTGGTTTTGCTTTTAAGGTTTCCCCTTTCTCTTTTTTATGATGAAATAGAATTTTTCACAAATCCTGGGTATAATTTAATTAAAAAATTGATCCCTTGCTTTTTTGGTATGGCACATTCTAGATGTTTCCCGAATTTGGTGGAATATTTCCAAATTTTGAATTTTGTGGGTTTCCCGCTCTTGGATATCGGCAGACCCGGGTTTTGGGCTCAATTACCTACTATAGCCGGTTGAATGGCCGGTTGGTGAGGCTATATAAGGAGTGGAGTGTGAGTTCATTTCTCACACTTCACCTTAAATAAACTTACTCTGTAAAGTTTCTCTCTCAACTCTCTTCCACCACAAGGCGATTTTTGGCACATCGCGCCACCGCAATCCTCACCGTTTTCTGGCTTTCTTTGAAGATTTTGTTTGAATCTTCATCTTCTTCCACCATCCTTCAAAGTTTTCTGGGTTTCAAGTATTCTTTGCAAGAATATCAATGGCGGATTTCGACTTTTTCCTTTCTCAGCCTCTTCACGCCGCTTTTCGCCCTTCTAGGGCTAACCGAGGTAAAAAAATCCCTTGTTCATGCTTCCGTAATTCCTCTTAGGGATCTTTTAACTAAGTCTGGTCAAACATTCCCTACCATGCTCCATTTGGATGCAAATAATTATCCTTCTAGGTATGATTATGATAAAGTAGGTATTTTAGCTCGTTTATTTGAAATTTTCGCCCCTTACAGAGCTGAGGCCCCCGGCCCAAATGACAGGGCTTGTTACCCAAAACCTGGGGTCATACGTATCTATACGGAAACCTTTAATGCAGGCTTCCGTCTTCCCCCACGCCTATTTGTTTTTCGTATTTTGGTCCAAGCTCATGTCTGTCCAACCTAACTCACGCCCAACTCTTGGCGTTTTATTCAGGCGCAGCCTCACAAACATGACTTCGAGCCTAATGTTTGTGTTTTTTTATATTTATTCAAGTTTGTAAATGCCCCTGATGACCAAGGTTGGGTCAAGATTGTTCATAGATCCCTTTATCGTTCTTGTTTTGTCTCTGGTACTAAACCTGACTCTTATCATCACTAGAAAAGTTAGTGGTTTTATGTTTACTTAGACGCCGAGGAGGGTTGGGACCATTTTTTCAGGCCCAATTTTTTTAAAAGCGTAGATGGTTCTCTAAGGGATTTAAAATTGGGGATAGATAAAGATGCGGTCATTAAGGCCATAATAGCTGATAACTTGCATCATTGTGCTCTCATCCTTTGAGAGGACAATTTGCAAAATTTAGGTTTAAGCGACCTGGCTACTGGGGGTATTTTTTTCCTCTTCTGACTTCGTTATTTATTTCCCATGTATTATTACTTTACTAATATTCATGAACATTTGCATCTAAGGCAGCTTTGGACTCTCAAGAGAAGAGAGTTGCATGGTAACCGTGGCTCTGTTGTTGAGGCTCACTACTAGAAGTGGGTGAGGATTGGTGACGCCCCTTCGGTCACTGTTAAGGAGACCATATCTACTTTCATATCTGAGAGGCATCGCAACCTTGATGAGGACACCTCCCCTTTCATTATAACCTGGGGCTTACAAAGAAGGGACACGGTGATGGGGAGCTTAGAGGCTGTGTCACACCCCCAACTTAAATAGCAAAATAATTATAGCTATTACATCATTTTAATGAATATTACACAACCAAAATCCAAGATCTTACAGTTTAGGGTTTGGAACAGCCCAACACTACCAACTATTACATCTGATTACAAATACCGAGTCCTCACACAACTATTATTACTTATTCTACCTGAGCTCGAACATAAGCATCAGCATCACAGGTCTTACGGGCAGTCTGCTTGAATCTAACCATGGCTGCTAGCTGTAATATCAGGGTAAAGCAAGAAGTGAGCCAAAAGCTCAACAAGTGCTAACAATACAACGCAAAGCATACATCGAGATATACCTTTAGGAATGACAATGGAATGACATAATCAATAATAATCGAGAGATAAAACTTATGTGAGTTGGCATCATTTTGCTTGCATCAAAACAAATTTTAAAACCATTCTTAATCAAATCATTTTATGACGCTACGGATTACAGCCGGTGATCAGCCGCGAAGTAATCCCGAACCTCGCTGGGTTCTAAAACATTATTGGGAATCCCTAGGCAACTTTTAAGCCTAATATAAGTGTGGAAAGGACTCGCGTCTCAGTCCAGATCCACCATTCAAGAAAACATTTGTCCCCCTTTGGGACTGAAAAATCCACCTTTTATTCATTTTGAAAACTGATGCCGATTTATGACAAAATCTCTTTTGACTGAAATCATTTTTATTATTTTTTTTTTTATCAGGGGATTATAGATCAACTTGAAACACTGGAAATATGACACTAAATCTCAGGGCCATGATCCACTAGACTTCACTATATTAGGGTAATCGAGAGATTTCCATAAACAAGAATTTTGACAAGGAAATTAAGCAAGGCTACTGGATAATATGAAAGAGTAATGCCAAACTAGGCTTAAAGCAATGGTTGTAGACAAGGTATAGGTATTAGAACATCAAGAAGATAAGCATCACTGGTTCCAATAGGATAGAGGTGCTAAAATATAAAGGAAGTGATCATCAGCTCAAGATATAACAGGGTATCAAGCTTTAGGGTAAGGATAGGGTTATCAAACAGTCATGAATGAATTTAAGAAAAGATTGGCTTTTAGGTATCAAGATAAAGTTTCTATCGAGGTTATTTCAAGAGTTGAATCAAAGCATCAGGGTGCAACATCAAGATTTCTCAGGGATCAATAGCATGATAATCAAAAGGATCAATAAGGTATTATAACACATCTCTATTTTATCATGGCATTAAACTATCATGAAAGACTTTTGAACTACTTGCAATACGTACTCGAGGGTTCATGGCATCTCTATGTAACTCAAAGATAAACAAAAGATACTCTTGATTTAAATATATCAAAATGACTCAGGATAATTACATCGATATATATATGAACTGTTTACAGTAAATGCGAAGGTCAAGTTGAATCACTTGCCTTGAGATAGACTGGTCTGGTCTGACTGGTAGGAGCAACAACTGGAGCTTCACTCGACTTTTATGGCAAGTTTTCCCTCGTCTCGAGATCCTACATAAATAATAATAATCCTCATTATAATATATTCTTTCCATCTTAACCTATTTACAACCCGAAATTAAACATGGATGGCACTTAGGCCTATACACACTTAATTCATATCCACCATTTATATTTTCAAATGTACACACGTAGCCACATAATCACATATCGTATATTAATACCAAATAACATCATATACACCATAATGCCACACTAGGCTTGGATGATCTCGACTCACCACTTAAGTTACTTGGTCGCTAACTAAACGAAGTCTTCGAATTTGGGCTTCCTAACTCAATGTGCCTTTCCTAAATTATCCAAAACCTATTGACCCTCACTTGTGCCTTTTGTTCTACTGACCTTATACTATCTTACAACTATGGTGGTCGACCTAATACTCACTTCTAAGTGTCCTAAAACTATGTGATAAGTGAAAGTGCTCACTGGTGCAAATTTCAGAATGGTAACTAAGGTTTCTTGAGTGCATTAGACACTCTTAAACTACAAGTTTTTCTTCAAAATTTTTACACAAGACTCTCCTGACCTAAGGGCATCTCACAAGCTTGATGTGGCTCAAAGGCCTGGCTTGGGCCTTCTTGGGCCTAGGCTAAAAGTCCAAGGTTCCCCTGTTTTTCTGGGCAGAAAATGCCCTGACTTGAATTAACTTGTGACACATGGTTCTAGCTCATATCCTATGAACTATGGTTGGAAAAACTTCTCTGACATACCCTCTAACTAAGGCCCAATTGGGCCTAATGAGGGCCTACCCATGACATGGCCAAATCTCCCTATTTCTAAGTTGCAACAAAACTGTCCCCTGCTGGACAGATTTTGTTATTCTACTTGTGCACCTAACCAAATGACATGCAAACCTCCAACCAACTCCTAAAACCTATTATATACTCCCCATACTAACTTCTGGTGGCTTGGGCCTCAAAGTGCACATCAATGACATGGTCAAAACTCACTCTAAACCTCAGGGTACTAAACTGATTTTTCTGCAGAAACTATAACTCTCATTTTCCAAGGTTTTAACTTGACAAACCCAATTATCAACAACTAAATACTTAAACCAAGACCTATACTTGGTATTCTACTGAACTAACTCCCTTTTTCTCAAAATAACCTTGGTGAGATCATCCTTACCTAAGGTGCAACTATGGCAAAACAAAAGAGACTACTCTTAACAAATCGCAAATCTTCATGCTTTTGAAACAACAAGATATATATTTTTATAAAAGATAACCACAAATTATTACCATGCAACAAGAAGCATAAATCAATATTATCACATTATTCCTACTGAAATTAAGGCTCACTAACAAAACCTTTTCCAAATGATCAAAATCTTACAACAAACTAAGAGAATTCCACATGCATGCATGCCTTCGGGTTTTTCAAACCAAAACAACATATTTTCTACATATATTCCATCTTAAAATTGACATGCAAGCCTAGCATAAGGTATACCTAGATGATCACTAAGCATGCAAGGAGTTTTATCAAATTTTCACCACAAAATTCAAGTCATTATCACATAAACATGCAAAAATTGAACAAAACAACAAGAATGATTTCAAGGACCATTCATTCGGCTCCCATATGGTCATGGCCGAATGAAATGGATGGAAATGGCCATTAAATCATCAAGAGTTTCCTTCTCAAGACTTGGCACTTATCCATTTATTGTAGTCCTCTCGAAAACAACCTTAAATCCATAAGAATCAAGATTGTATTTTGAGTTTCACTAAAACCTTTACATGCAACCCTTAAACTTAAACTTTCTACTCAAAACTCTTTGAAATATGAATGATCATGATATAGGAAGTAATATTTACTTGTATGGAAGGTGGAAACTTGAATGTGGAATGAAGAAAAGGGGAAGGGGTAGGTTTTCGGCTAAAAACCCGAGAGGAGAGGGGGAGGGCCGAGAGGAGAGGGAGGAGGGAGGAGAAGTGTGGAAATGGTGGAGTGAGAGTGGTGTGTTTGTCATGTTTACTTGGTTTTTATTTGCCCATAAGTGAGTGGATGAGAGAAATTACAATAGTAACCTTCCAATCTTAGTTAGGTAGATTTGCATGCAAGGACAAAATAGTAATGTGGCTAGTAAAATGAAAGTGAGTGGGGTTGGAATTGCCCTCCTTGCCCCTTGGTTGAATAGAAGAGAGTTTGCATGCAAGGGTAATCATGTAATTTGATAATTATTAAGCAACTAATTTCCAAAGATTTATTTTTATATAATAAAATACAAGTTCAAAAATTATAAAATTTATACCATAAAATAACTTGGATTTTTAGAGACTTTATAAAATCATTTTCAAAATTTTGTGAACAAAATGTCTTTTAAAAGAAAATTTTTCCAAAGCTTAGAATATTCCTTATAAATCAAAAATAAAGAAATTAAATAAATTCTTGCTTTGAAAAATCATATACTACCCAAAGCAAATTTATAATGCAGAAATTTTCACTCACACAAACGTACAAGCATTGAATATATTTTTATTTAACTTAATATTATTCACAAATAATATTACATAAAATGTCGGTCGTAACATCCTCTCCCCCTTAAGGGATTCTGTCCCCAGAATCTAAGAGAACAGATGAGGATACCGGGAACGCATATCAGACTCTAACTCCCAAGTCGACTCTTCGACCTTAGGGTTCCTCCAAAGTACTTTCACTAACTTTACTGATTTATTTCTAAGACTCTTTACTTGCCAGTCGAGTACTTTAACCGGTTGCTCCACAAATGACAGGTCTGCCTGAATTTCTACAGGTTCATATTCTATCACATGGCTAGCGTCAGGATTGTACTTCTTAAGCAACGACACATGGAACACATTATGCACATGCTGATACTGAGGTGGTAAGGCCAACTCGTAGGCCACCTTTCCTACTTGACTCAAAATCTCAAAAGGACCTACGTATCTAGGTGCTAACTTTCCTTTCTTGCCAAATCTTATCAACCCTTTCCTAGGTGACACTTTTAGCAACACAGCTTCGCCAATTTGGAATTGAACATCCTTACGCGCTGGATCCGCATACTTCCTTTGTCTATCTTGAGCAGCAAGCAACCTTTTCTGAATTAACTTGACTGAGTCATGCAACTGTTGTACCAATTCTGAGCCGAGAATTCTTCCTTCTCCTACTTCATCCCAACTTGTTGGTGATCTACATTTTCGGCCGTACAAAGCTTCATATGGTGGCATGCCGATACTGGAATGATAGCTGTTGTTATATGAAAATTCAATTAATGGCAGGTGGTCGTCCCAACTTCCAGCAAAATCGATTGCACAACTGCGCAACATGTCTTCAATTGTTTGAATTGTTCTTTCACTCTGGCCATCAGTCTGCGGGTGATACGCCGTGCTCATATTCAACTTCGTGCCAAGACATTCCTGGAATTGCTTCCAGAATCTTGAGTTAAATCGGGGATCTCTGTCTGAAACTATTGATACAGGTACTCCATGCCTTAATACGATTTCGTGCACATACAGATGAACCAACTTGTCCAGTGACGACTTCTCATTTATTGGAAGGAAATGCGCCGACTTCGTAAGACGATCAATTATAACCCATATTGCGTCATGTCCGGACTTTGTTCGCGGTAGTCCTACTATAAAGTCCATAGCGATATTTTCCCATTTCCATTCTGGAATCTTCAGGGGCTGAATTAATCCGCTTGGTCGTTGATGTTCTGCCTTTACTTTCTGACAAGTATAGCACTTCGCAACCCATTCTGCCACGTCTCTTTTCATATTTGGCCACCAAAAGTTCTTCTTTAAGTCTTGATACATCTTGGTGCTTCCCGGGTGGATTGAAAATTTCGAATGGTGGGCTTCATGGAGGATCTCATTCTTTAATTCAGGTATATGGGGAATCCATATTCTGGATGAAAACCTTAGTATTCCTTGCTCATCCCTTTTTGTATTAATCTCTTCTCCAGATAACTGATTTTTCTCTTTTTCCATTACTTCCTCTTGATACTTCTTTATCTTTTCCAGTAGTGTTGGCTGAAAGGTCATTGCATGACAAACTTCTTTGACTTTCCCATAAGCACAAAGTTCCAATTCAAATTTTCCGATTTCTTCGGATAACTCTTTTGATGTTATCATTATGTTCAATCTTTCCTTCCGACTCAGCGCATCGGCCACTACGTTCGCCTTTCCAGGATGGTAATTTATCGAACAGTCATAGTCCTTAATCAATTCCAGCCATCTCCTCTGCCTCATATTGAGCTCTTTCTGAGTAAAAATGTACTTTAAACTCTTGTGATCCGTGTAGATTTCACACTTTTCTCCATAGAGATAGTGTCTCCAAATCTTGAGTGCGAACACTATGGCGGCTAGTTCCAAGTCATGCGTCGGATACTTTAACTCGTGCGGCTTCAACTGTCTTGACGCATATGCTATTACCTTACTGTATTGCATCAACACACAACCCAAACCCTTATGTGAAGCGTCGCTGAATATTACAAAATTCCCTTGATCATCAGGAAGTACCAACACCGGAGCTGTTACCAACTTCTGTTTTAACTCTTGAAAGCTATTTTCACATTCTGCACTCCATTCAAACTTTTGATTCTTTCTGGTTAACTTGGTCAATGGTGTGGCGATCTTCGAGAAATCCTTGACGAATCTTCTATAGTATCCGGCCAATCCTAGAAAACTTCGCACTTCCGTAGGAGTCCTTGGCCTCTCCCAACTCATAACTGCCTCAATCTTCACCGGATCCACTTTAATTCCATCATTTCCAATAACATGCCCCAAAAATTGAACTTCCTTTAACCAAAACTCACATTTGGTAAACTTGGCATACAACTTCTCTTGTCGGAGTATCTCCAATGCTATCCAGAGGTGCTGCATATGTTCTTCTTCCGATTTAGAATAAATAAGGATGTCATCAATAAATACCACGACAAATTTATCCAAATACTTCTTAAATACTCGATTCATCAGATCCATGAATGCGGCCGGAGCGTTGGTCAATCCAAACGGCATTACTAGGAATTCATAATGCCCATATCTGGTCCTAAATGCGGTCTTGGGAATATCTTCTTCCTTGATCTTTAATTGATGGTATCCCGATCTCAAGTCAATCTTCGAAAAACATTTTGCTCCCTTTAACTGATCAAAAAGGTCATCTATCCTTGGTAGCGGGTAGCGGTTCTTGATCGTTACTTTATTCAACTCCCGGTAATCTATGCATAGATGCATACTCCCATCTTTCTTCTTCACAAAGAGAACAGGTGCTCCCCATGGCGACGTACTTGGTCGTATCACTCCCTTATCCAATAATTCTTGTAGCTGGCTCTCCAACTCTTTCATTTCTGCTGGTGCCATCCTATACGGAGCCTTTGAAACTGGTTCCGTGCCTGGAGCAAGGTTGATCTCGAACTCAATTTGTCGATCTGGTGGTAAGCCTGGTAGTTCGTCGGGAAACACATCGGGGAACTCATTAACTACAGGAATATCTTCCATGCTGGGGCTGCCTCTCTCTGAATCCACTACATATGCTAGGAACGACTCACAACCTTTTCTAAGTAACTTCTTAGCCTGAATAATTGTAAGAAATAGTCGCTCTTGCCTCTGTCCCTTAAATACTACCTTCTCTCCACTCTTCGTCTTTAAATACACTCTCTTGGTCTTACAATTTATCTGAGCGCTATTCTCTCCTAACCAATCCATTCCTAAAATTATATCAAACTCTCCCAGCTTGAAGAGTATCAAGTCGGCCGAGAACTTATATCCCGAAATATCAATCTCACATTTTGGACAAAATTGATTCACAGGAATCTTCTCTTGGTTCGCAATTACCACATTTACTACCTCACTCATAACCGTTTTATCACATTGGATCTTATCAACAAAAGATTCTGATATGAAAGATCTTGTGGCTCCCGAATCAATCAATACTTTGGCTTTGACATTATTGAGTAAAAGTGTACCTGCTATCACCTCAGAATTCTGAACAGCATCTTTCATCTTTAGGTCAAATGTCCTTGCTGTTGCTTGCGGGGTTGGTGCGGGTGGTGGAGGTAATGCCAATACCTCAGCTGGCACGCTTGCACTGGTACTTGCCACGTTCATCAGAGCTCTGACTGGTCCTGTTGCCTTACACTCCCTAGCCATGTGTCCAGTCTTCCCACATTTGTAGCACGTAACTCCTGGCTTCGGCATCTTGCACTCATTTGCCAAATGTCCCTTCTGATTGCACCTATAACAGGTCATACTCAACTTATTGCATACTCCGGGGTGCCTTCTTCCACAGTGCTTGCATTCTGGCCTCTGGAACCTGTTTTCTCCAACTTGCCCTTGGCTTGCCTGATTGTTCCCTTTTGATTCTTGCCTTTTGCCCAAATTTCCTTTCCTTTGAAAATTTCCGCCCTTCTGGAAACCAATCCTCTTTACATTCCGATCTTGCGAACTTCCAGCTTCAGACTTTTCTCCATAAAATGGAACCTTCCTCTTCTTGTTATCCCTCTCTTTCCTTGACTGCATCCCATTATTCTCAATCAGAGCAGCTTTCTGTACTACTCCCGCATAAGTCTCAAGCTCAAACATAGCCACCCTATCTCTGATCCAAGGCTCCAATCCTTGCTGAAATTTCTTTGCTTTTTCTTCCTCAGTGCTGGTATACTTTGTCACAAACCTTGACAACTCAGTGAACTTCTTCTCATATTCCAGTACAGTCATGTTCCCTTGCTTTAACTCAAGAAATTTTAGCTCCATCTGATTCTGCATGTACTTAGGGTAATACTTGTCCAGAAATAACTTCTTAAATCTCTCCCAAGAAATCTGCTGAGTGACTTCCATAGCTTTTACTGATTCCCACCAATAAATGACTTCTCCCTTCAAGAAGTAAGTGGCATACAGCGTCTTCTGATCGTCTCCTAACTGTACCAACTCAAAAGCCCTTTCCATCTCCTTGATCCATGTGTTTGCTATCACTGGATCAGTGGTATCATGAAATGCAGGTGGATTCACACTCTGAAAAGCCTTGAAAGTGACAATTTGTCTTGGTGGTACTGGTGGTTCAGGTGGTTGATATGGCTCACGGTTATCTTGGTTTTCAATTCGTTGTTGAAGAGTTAGTTGTTGTTGAGCTATAGCATTGGTTTGCTGTTGCAAGGTTTCCAGTAGTTGAAGAATGTTTGGGTCTGTGGTGAAGGTGGTTGTTGGGTTCTTCTTTTTGGGAGGCATGATCCTGAAATAAGAGTTGTGTTATAACAATATGAATGATAAAATGATTCGAGGGTATCGCATGGCATTCGCATTTACATATGGGGTCAAGTTTCCAAATTAAGCAGATATGATGATAAAACATAAAATAACAGTTGAGAGCAGATGGAACAATAGCACATAATTATTGAAATTTTAAAGGTCACAGTACATAGGATTGGGACATAGTCTGATTCTAGAAATAACAGGCTTATTTAAAGGAAAGACGGAAACAACTGGGGATTCCATAGAGTTTGATAGTACAACAACATGAAAGGTAAATGGAAAGAACTAAGGCTCCACTCCATCTGAACGGGGCTTGGTAGTCTTTTCCTCTCGAAGCGTCTTCACAATGCTCTGGAGCTCATCCGCCACCATCTGAATGACATACTGGCTGGTACGGTCCCGGTGTGCTGGCATCTCCTCAAGCTTAGTGTTGACGTACCGAACCAAGGTCTCAAGTCTCGCAATCATCTGCTCCTTGGGCTTCCCTTCGTAGTTTCGGCTGTCCGATACACGTTCTTCAGTCGGTCTATCAGTCGGTCGTACTTGCCCTGAAGCATGTCGAACTCGCGCCTCAACTCAGCATACACGGAGAAAGCAATAGTGTCGTCCGACCCAGAGGATGACGAGGAATGCGCCCTTTGCTGACAACCAATAAGAGGAGTATTAATAATAATTTACTTTACCTTCTCTCTCGCGTAATATCTATAACCTACACACAAATCCTATAACCTATTTGGGCTGTCCAGGGACTCTAAACCGTAGCTCTGATACCAAAACCTGTCACACCCCCAACTTAAATAGCAAAATAATTATAGCTATTACATCATTTTAATGAATATTACACAACCAAAATCCAAGATCTTACAGTTTAGGGTTTGGAACAGCCCAACACTACCAACTATTACATCTGATTACAAATACCGAGTCCTCACACAACTATTATTACTTATTCTACCTGAGCTCGAACATAAGCATCAGCATCACAGGTCTTACGGGCAGTCTGCTTGAATCTAACCATGGCTGCTAGCTGTAATATCAGGGTAAAGCAAGAAGTGAGCCAAAAGCTCAACAAGTGCTAACAATACAACGCAAAGCATACATCAAGATATACCTTTAGGAATGACAATGGAATGACATAATCAATGATAATCGAGAGATAAAACTTATGTGAGTTGGCATCATTTTGCTTGCATCAAAACAAATTTTAAAACCATTCTTAATCAAATCATTTTATGACGCTACGGATTACAGCCGGTGATCAGCCGCGAAGTAATCCCGAACCTCGCTGGGTTCTAAAACATTATTGGGAATCCCTAGGCAACTTTTAAGCCTAATATAAGTGTGGAAAGGACTCGCGTCTCAGTCCAGATCCACCATTCAAGAAAACATTTGTCCCCCTTTGGGACTGAAAAATCCACCTTTTATTCATTTTGAAAACTGATGCCGATTTATGACAAAATCTCTTTTGACTGAAATCATTTTTATTATTTTTTTTTTATCAGGGGATTATAGATCAACTTGAAACACTGGAAATATGACACTAAATCTCAGGGCCATGATCCACTAGACTTCACTATATTAGGGTAATCGAGAGATTTCCATAAACAAGAATTTTGACAAGGAAATTAAGCAAGGCTACTGGATAATATGAAAGAGTAATGCCAAACTAGGCTTAAAGCAATGGTTGTAGACAAGGTATAGGTATTAGAACATCAAGAAGATAAGCATCACTGGTTCCAATAGGATAGAGGTGCTAAAATATAAAGGAAGTGATCATCAGCTCAAGATATAACAGGGTATCAAGCTTTAGGGTAAGGATAGGGTTATCAAACAGTCATGAATGAATTTAAGAAAAGATTGGCTTTTAGGTATCAAGATAAAGTTTCTATCGAGGTTATTTCAAGAGTTGAATCAAAGCATCAGGGTGCAACATCAAGATTTCTCAGGGATCAATAGCATGATAATCAAAAGGATCAATAAGGTATTATAACACATCTCTATTTTATCATGGCATTAAACTATCATGAAAGACTTTTGAACTACTTGCAATACGTACTCGAGGGTTCATGGCATCTCTATGTAACTCAAAGATAAACAAAAGATACTCTTGATTTAAATATATCAAAATGACTCAGGATAATTGCATCGATATATATATGAACTGTTTACAGTAAATGCGAAGGTCAAGTTGAATCACTTGCCTTGAGATAGACTGGTCTGGTCTGACTGGTAGGAGCAACAACTGGAGCTTCACTCGACTTTTATGGCAAGTTTTCCCTCGTCTCGAGATCCTACATAAATAATAATAATCCTCATTATAATATATTCTTTCCATCTTAACCTATTTACAACCCGAAATTAAACATGGATGGCACTTAGGCCTATACACACTTAATTCATATCCACCATTTATATTTTCAAATGTACACACGTAGCCACATAATCACATATCGTATATTAATACCAAATAACATCATATACACCATAATGCCACACTAGGCTTGGATGATCTCGACTCACCACTTAAGTTACTTGGTCGCTAACTAAACGAAGTCTTCGAATTTGGGCTTCCTAACTCAATGTGCCTTTCCTAAATTATCCAAAACCTATTGACCCTCACTTGTGCCTTTTGTTCTACTGACCTTATACTATCTTACAACTATGGTGGTCGACCTAATACTCACTTCTAAGTGTCCTAAAACTATGTGATAAGTGAAAGTGCTCACTGGTGCAAATTTCAGAATGGTAACTAAGGTTTCTTGAGTGCATTAGACACTCTTAAACTACAAGTTTTTCTTCAAAATTTTTACACAAGACTCTCCTGACCTAAGGGCATCTCACAAGCTTGATGTGGCTCAAAGGCCTGGCTTGGGCCTTCTTGGGCCTAGGCTAAAAGTCCAAGGTTCCCCTGTTTTTCTGGGCAGAAAATGCCCTGACTTGAATTAACTTGTGACACATGGTTCTAGCTCATATCCTATGAACTATGGTTGGAAAAACTTCTCTGACATACCCTCTAACTAAGTCCCAATTGGGCCTAATGAGGGCCTACCCATGACATGGCCAAATCTCCCTATTTCTAAGTTGCAACAAAACTGTCCCCTGCTGGACAGATTTTGTTATTCTACTTGTGCACCTAACCAAATGACATGCAAACCTCCAACCAACTCCTAAAACCTATTATATACTCCCCATACTAACTTCTGGTGGCTTGGGCCTCAAAGTGCACATCAATGACATGGTCAAAACTCACTCTAAACCTCAGGGTACTAAACTGATTTTTCTGCAGAAACTATAACTCTCATTTTCCAAGGTTTTAACTTGACAAACCCAATTATCAACAACTAAATACTTAAACCAAGACCTATACTTGGTATTCTACTGAACTAACTCCCTTTTTCTCAAAATAACCTTGGTGAGATCATCCTTACCTAAGGTGCAACTATGGCAAAACAAAAGAGACTACTCTTAACAAATCGCAAATCTTCATGCTTTTGAAACAACAAGATATATATTTTTATAAAAGATAACCACAAATTATTACCATGCAACAAGAAGCATAAATCAATATTATCACATTATTCCTACTGAAATTAAGGCTCACTAACAAAATCTTTTCCAAATGATCAAAATCTTACAACAAACTAAGAGAATTCCACATGCATGCATGCCTTCGGGTTTTTCAAACCAAAACAACATATTTTCTACATATATTCCATCTTAAAATTGACATGCAAGCCTAGCATAAGGTATACCTAGATGATCACTTAGCATGCAAGGAGTTTTATCAAATTTTCACCACAAAATTCAAGTCATTATCACATAAACATGCAAAAATTGAACAAAACAACAAGAATGATTTCAAGGACCATTCATTCGGCTCCCATATGGTCATGGCCGAATGAAATGGATGGAAATGGCCATTAAATCATCAAGAGTTTCCTTCTCAAGACTTGGCACTTATCCATTTATTGTAGTCCTCTCGAAAACAACCTTAAATCCATAAGAATCAAGATTGTATTTTGAGTTTCACTAAAACCTTTACATGCAACCCTTAAACTTAAACTTTCTACTCAAAACTCTTTGAAATATGAATGATCATGATATAGGAAGTAATATTTACTTGTATGGAAGGTGGAAACTTGAATGTGGAATGAAGAAAAGGGGAGGGGGTAGGTTTTCGGCTAAAAACCCGAGAGGAGAGGGGGAGGGCCGAGAGGAGAGGGAGGAGGGAGGAGAAGTGTGGAAATGGTGGAGTGAGAGTGGTGTGTTTGTCATGTTTACTTGGTTTTTATTTGCCCATAAGTGAGTGGATGAGAGAAATTACAATAGTAACCTTCCAATCTTAGTTAGGTAGATTTGCATGCAAGGACAAAATAGTAATGTGGCTAGTAAAATGAAAGTGAGTGGGGTTGGAATTGCCCTCCTTGCCCCTTGGTTGAATAGAAGAGAGTTTGCATGCAAGGGTAATCATGTAATTTGATAATTATTAAGCAACTAATTTCCAAAGATTTATTTTTATATAATAAAATACAAGTTCAAAAATTATAAAATTTATACCATAAAATAACTTGGATTTTTAGAGACTTTATAAAATCATTTTCAAAATTTTGTGAACAAAATGTCTTTTAAAAGAAAATTTTTCCAAAGCTTAGAATATTCCTTATAAATCAAAAATAAAGAAATTAAATAAATTCTTGCTTTGAAAAATCATATACTACCCAAAGCAAATTTATAATGCAGAAATTTTCACTCACACAAACGTACAAGCATTGAATATATTTTTATTTAACTTAATATTATTCACAAATAATATTACATAAAATGCCGGTCGTAACAGGCTGCAGCTAGTTGGTCTGAGAGTGTGATTACACCACGTGATCGGGCTGAGATCGTGGCATTTTCTGATGATCTACAGATTGAGCGCCTTGGTTCTCAGGCCTTGGCCTCGGTAAGCTTCCACTTTCTATGTTCGTGTATCTTTCTTACTTTCTTATTCTCGCATTTGTACCTTATCATGTTATAATGTGGTTTTTCATATGAACACCTATCTTCACGCTGCTCTTCATAACCTGAAGGAGGTGAGAGCTAACCTTATTATCACTGAGAGGGATAGACAGTTATCTTAAAGCCACGAAGGCTAACTTTACCCGCTTTCGAGAGGTGGAGAAGAAGATGGCGGATGAGAAGGAGAAAATCTGCAGGTTGGTGTTGGCTGCTCAGAGGAGCCGTGCTGAGGTGATCGCTGAATACAAGGTATCTCAAGACTTCCCATGTCCCGAATGCTAAGTATGATGCCAAATTCCCTGATACTTTTGCCACTTAATGGGAGCAGATCGTGGGGAAGATTGGGAAGAAGGTTCCTGGTTTGACTCTCAAGGCGTACCCAATGCCTCCTAGTCTTGGACAGGGGTCTTCAGATGATGAGGTTCAGGATCTCGCGCCTTCTCATATTCATGTCATTCCAGATGAAGCCACAACTTCTCCTTTCCAGAATGTGATTCCTATGCTACTACTATTACTGATGGGGGGAACGATGATGACTTGTTTAAGGACTTAGATTAGTTTTCTGACTTTATAAGCCGATCATGGCTCTTTTGTATTTGGTTAAACTCGTGAATTATTTATCTAAACATCTATTTCCTTTGAATTGCTATTGATCTGGTTGTAACCACTAAATCCATCCAATTGAATTGCTTAATGAAGGCCTGACTTAAATGTCTAAAAGATCCAATTGAATTCGAGGGCAGACGGTTGTTCCACATTTGATTCATCCCTGACAAGGTTTAGGAAAAGGTCCGACATTTAATAGCATCGTTCATGGGTTACAATAGAAGTGCGTTAAAGAAAGTCCTCACATAATTTACTGGATCCCCAGTCCCATCATACGCCTTTATAGGACGCATCTTGAATTTTCTAGTGATATGGATATTCATGATTTCCATTGTGAAACGCGGGTTTGAATCATCAGGGTCTCCAAAGGGGAGTAGTTCAAACGGGTTTCCCCGAGGAGCATCCGTCATTTTTTCCTGGGAGTCTCCTCCAAGTTGATGACTTGAGGAGCTCCTCTGGTCTTTTATCCATGTTGGCTCTCGGTGGCTGCATGGCTTGACTAATCTATGTGTCCCTCTTAAGTCTTAGGATTTCCGATTCATGAGCGCGTATCCTCTCCTCGAAATTTTGGGATTCCATCCCCTTCAGTCTCCTGAATTTTGGGGGGCCTACCCCCAACAGGCTCTTTATCCCTACATCTTCTCCTGTGATGGGCATCCTTGTCAGTAGATTCATCACTCTCGTCAGTAGTATGGGGACCAAAAAAATTCCGCCCTTCATTGAGTGGAGCCATACCTCTAATGTAATTAGGGTCGTTCCATGGTTGTGGTTGAGGCGGTGGGGGGCAACCTACTTCCTCCGGTCTGAGAGTACAACGACATCCCATAGGTGGGGTATATTGGCCTATGGTGCACCACGGTTGACATCTCAAAACCCATAGACTGTGTCCCCAAAGGAGCGTTCAAAGTCGAGTTTTAAGGGTTTGCCCCTAGAGTGGGGATTGACTGGGATTCAGATGGTGTGATAACGAGATTATTCGCCCCTTAAGTATTGTAAGTGGAGTGAGGTGGAATCTCAACAGTAGAAGAGATTATTGCCTGGGTAGCTGATGTTTCTTCAGGACCATTATTTTAGCTTCGTGTATTTACCATGGTTGATGTCCTATTTCCCACAGACGGCGCCAAATATTATGGGTAGAAAACTAGGTTATAATAATGCCAGGGTTCTTGAGCTCAAGGCCCTCGTTTGACTGCTCTCGTGTTTCGTGACTCGATTCTGCTTTCACAAGATGCCTACGTACCTTGCTATATGCCAATGATCGAGTCAAGAAACGTAATTATAATTTGTGCGGTGATACCCCTTATATAGGTGTGGATTACCCCAGTTAGGGTTAGGAGTCTTGGTGGACAAGTCTCAGACTCGGATTGGAGTTTTGAGTCCTAGAATATAGGAAATTGATTTCTTGTCCTTTGAGGTTTCTTGGAAGTCAATCTCCAAGAAATTATATCCTCATTAGAATATTATTTAGCAGCTGATTTTACCAATATTTATTAATTTCGTAATTAATAAATATTTAGAATTTCGAGCCTCATTAATTGTGTTTCTTAATACGACATTAATTACGCAATTAGGGCTTATTTTATTCATATTATATATATATATATGAAAGATGGAATGAGGCTGCCTCACCATTGTTGCAGCTGCTATCAATAAGTATAAACTCTTTTACAATAATAAATCTCTTATTTTATAATTATATATTTCGATTACTGATACATAACATGACTATATAATTATTTTTGATAATTTTTTTATGACTTGAATCGAAAGTTTAGGAAAATACTAAAATATAATTTTTGATTTCCTATTATTAGTAAATATTTGAAAGGTTTGTTAATATTAAGATGATAAGTTAATTTTCAAAATTAAGTGTAGAAATTTTAGAAATAATATAACTTTTTTAATATTAAAATATAATTTTTACTTTCCTATTATAAAAGAAAGTTGATATTAAGATTGTAAGTTAATTTTAAAATGAAACTACGTAATCGCACTAATTTTCTCCTTTTTATATAAGTATATTGATTTATTGCTTTAAAAAATTAATATATAATTCTTCACAAAATTTAAATAATTCATTAATTTACAAAATCTAATAAAATTTATGAGTTATTGTCAATATATTAAAATCTTGAATGAATAAACCCCTAAAAATAGCATTATATTTTAATGTTAATCTTAAAACTTAATCAATTAATCATAATAAAATATATTCTATGAGTTAGTTTTGGACATAATACATAGTAAACAATAAACATACAAATTAATATATATTTATGATTTGTGTTAGCACTAGGTTTTCCAAATTACCTAAATTATCCTTTTCATTTTTAAAGTACACAACAGTAATCAGGTCCTTTTACGTCTTTTAACCTTCTTATGTGGACTATCCATGGATCGATCCATATTATTTAATACTCTATTTACACTCTTTTTAGCCCGGATCCATGGGTCAAACTGGATTTTGTATACATACACTCTGATGTCAAGCTCGTAATTGTTGTAACTGATCTGAACTACCGCCTAATCTTCAGCCTTTATGTTTGCATCAAGCTAATTTGAATTTCAAACAATCAGTTTTTCCATACAAACATGGAAACCACGAAATTCATGCCTTTTCCCAGTGCAAATATAGACATCCAAATGAAGTACCAATTTCAGCTTTTATTTCATCATCTATTCTTATTTTATATAATTCTATAGTGATCTTCCCAACCCGGTGATATTTTAAATAATTATATAGTGAAAGATTCCCAAATTTTCTGTTTGATTGTGTTGTTCGCAGTCTCCATATTTGTCCAATTCAATCTACTATTTGCTGGTTCGGGTTAATATTGTTGTTTCTTTTTTATCTATTTTTGAGTTTTGTCGTATAATCCATATTTTCCTATGTTAAATTAACATGTCAGAAACAAGCTTTCTTTTTATCCACACTCTCCATGTTCATCAAAAAGGGGTACAATGTTATTCACTAATATTTTTGCCATTAAATTCTAATACATCCTTCCTCATCAGTGGTTTATGATTTTGATTTATGTTATGCTCGTGTATCTTCTCTGCAACTGTACAATGTTATCGTTGTTTTGAGTTTCTTGACGTGATATAATTCATCAGTTAATCGTTATTGATTTTGATAGAGACGATTGTTTTTTATGGACAAATCAAGTAAGTAACTGTCATTGATTTTATTTACAGTGCCCTTCTTGTGTATTGATGAATCTATATTTCCATTTTTAAGGTCAGAATCCACTTTCTCTTTGGCCATTGTCAATACCTATTGATATATATATATATGGGAATGATCAAATATAAACTAAAATTAAAATAGAAACTTAGAATTAATCTAAGTCATTAGATCTACCTAATCTAATGAGGTTCCCCTCACACCACACAACTACCATGCACCCTCCCACACCCAATTTCAGCTTTTTCCCTCCGTTTTTAATTTGATATTTCCCGTCAAACCGTAATTTTTTTTTAAAATCCGATTTCACTGTATTTTTCTACATCTCTCAACGATCGATTTGCATACCATATGTGTTATATTTCGAATTAATTTTAAAAAAAAATTATTTGGTTTCTAGTTTCCATTCTAAATTAGTTTTTATTTGAGTAGTCCCCTATATATAAATATATATATATATATATTTGGTTAATATTTAGTTTGTAATAGGGTAAACATATATACAATGATTATATTCGTATTTATATATATTTAATTTAATTGTTTACATATGTGTTAGAGTTCTTTATTATGCACAATTGACACAATTATAGTGATTGATAACATTTTCCATGTTATTGAATTCATATAGGTATCTTTCAAGTGTATAAGATTATAGGTTTCAGTTGCAATGATCATATGTTGGTTATATGGGTATACTTAATTATGTATAATTTTCTTGGCACTGGATAATAATTTAATATTTATAGCTTCCTCCCCGAATATTATTATAGTGATAATATTGATGTGAAGATGTTTGCTGCTTTTTGGCCAATGTTGTAGATAATTCTTTTATTCTAACATAAAAATTTAGTATATATGTTTGTAGTTATAAGTTTGTTTATCTTATGTTGGCTCATTTTTATTACTCTCTATATTTTTTTTTGAATTTTTGAATTTTATTAGTTAGTTTGTTTATTTTCATATATACATAGATGTTACTTACTGTTTCTACATTCATTTCAGGCATTTGTATGGCAAGATAATAGACGATTCCGAGTAAAGTTTTGACTGGGCATATTTTTCCCCACCTTTTCGTGTGTACTACAGGTATTCACCATATTATGGTTAACTTCCTTCATAAGTAAAGATCTTTTCTATTTTAGACTTCATTTATTCTCGATTCAAATTATTATCTTAATATATTTAGAACTATAATAAGATATGAAAATTTTCATACAAATATACATAATTATATCCTTAATGATTGCTCACTATTTTTCGGATGTATGGGTTGCTGAAGGATTGGCGGATCAACCAAAATGCATATGTGAAAAGGTACTCATGTAATTGGTGTAGAACTGCATGATCTAAGGTATTGATGTACTAATTTATATTTTTTTAAAAAAAAATAATAATTTTATGTAATTATTGATATTATTGGAGGATAAATAGCTTTTTAAATCTAAAGAGTCAAAGAATTGTTTTCCTTTATTTTTATGATGTTAACTTGCTATGTTTTATTTATGTCTTTATCTCTCACTGAATATTTCATTGATCAGTCATTTTTTTGTGAACAATGATTTTAATGCTAATTTATTTATAAATTTGTTTACATTACAACTGTAGTCCGGGTAATTTGTGAAAATGAATGGACTAATTTTATGCTTGTGTTTGGAAAATCAATAGTAGCCTCATTTTTTTACCCTTTTCTATATCTTTTTAAATTGAATCAGTGTTTTAATTAATTGTGTTTAATGTCATTTAATTGGTTATCATAGGTCTTTTGTTAGGGCTAAACACACGCTAATAATTCACGCAAGTATACGCGATCGCAAGTTATATAGAATTATTTCTAATTCATTCCCACAGAGACTGGTTTAGGTTAACTTTGTGATTTATGCACTTATGCAACAATGATATGACTATTGTTCAATGCTAAGACAAATAATAATTTGGGTTTTGATTATAACTATGATTAACTATTGAGAATTATACTAGAGAACATTAACTAAGAGATTAAAGAGAGTTGAATAATATATGACACAAACATGGGATTGTAATTTTATTAAATACTTCATTCAATAGCCTTATTGTTCTTAACCTTAGCATGTAATGGTGATGACACTAATCAGATAACACGAAACTGCTAAATGCCAACTTTCGTTGCACGGATAACATACTACCAGACATCCACAAAAGAGATAGAAGCTGAATAGACACCAATTATATTGAGACCCTATATGTCTATAGAATTTGACAACATAATGGCTTAATGCGCAAGTTGTCTATCGTGATTACATAGGGCAAGTAAGATGGTTAAAATTACCTATGAATCATGCATAACAATAACACATGTACCTATGCTAGCATGGCAAGTTCTAAATCCTTAAATTCATTGTCGCTTCATTAAAGATTAACACGCTATCTTATAAGTTCGCGACGCTCATAAGACTAATAAGCACAACCAATACGAGGTTATCATACAATCACCACACACTAAGGTATCGAAATAAATTAACTAAATAAATCCATAAATAAATCTGCTAAAACCCCACTATAACGATTAGTCTATAATCGGACTCATCATCAACGTGGGTTCTGATGAAAGTGGTATAATAAACGTAGTCTTCATACTGAATAAACAATAAACCAAGTACGAAATAAGAGTATAGGTTCACAAATAAGAAAAATAGCATCCAAAGTTACAACTTAGAATAAATAATCATAAGTATAAACTAAATCTTCTTCGCCTTCGTCGGATTGTGCTAAACGGTCTTCTTACGCCTTCTCCTTGAGCTCTGATACGTCTCATTTGTGAAAAACGGCCTTTATTTATGTATATATAGCAGCCCTTGCATAGTAGAAGTCCTCCAATCAAAAGCCCACAAGAATCAGGATTCTAAAATCCCGACCCGGCGCAGCCACGCGCTTGATCAGCGCGGGCGCACTATATTTCTGTTCCTCGGGCGCGGGCGCACGCTATGACAGCGCGGGCGCGCCGACCTTCCGGAAAAAACTTCTTTTTCTTCTTTTCTTGCTGCAATGAGTTGGTCTTCACGAGTTTTATTCCTTGGACACCATCCTAACACCGTATTAGCATCAAATCAATGCTAATTCACCTGAATTCCGTATTAATGCCTGAAATGCAAAAACACTAGAAAACACATTAAAACACCAACAACTTGAGTACAAAAACACAAATTCAAGCTTCATAACACATGTTTGCATCCTCTCCAATTGAGCATCACCACAAGTACACATAACCAAATTCAAATTAACATATTCATTCCTTGATCCTCATCATTCTCCTCTCCTTTGAAGAAAGCTCGTCCTCGAGTTCTAAAGTATTTAAGAATAAGAACACAACGAGGTGATTTCTCATAGAACTTGAAAGCCTTAAATTTCAATTCCATCAGCAATATCTTTGGAAGTAAACTAGAAAGAATAAGATAGTTTGATGAGATAGGTGCATTCAACAAGTTCTCTACCCCAAAAAATCATTATTTTCTAGGATGATGTTATTTTCCTTGTACACAACCTTTTTAGTTTGGAACATATCATCTAGTACCTCTTTCTCTTTAACCATGTCACGGTACACAAGTTTAAGAGATGTGTCTATTTGATTTTCTTCAAAAACCAAGACTTTATCATCATGTGACTTTCTTTCTTCATACTTCTCTATTATAGCTTCTTTTGTAACCGGTTCATCCTTTTCATCTAAACTTGATGTAGTCTCCACACGTAACACTTGGTAATCAACAACATGATCCGCAACATTCTCCACACTGACAAAGTCTTCTTTTTTAGTTTCTTCTTAAAGAGTGAACTTGTGAAGAGAAGACTTCAATTTCTCGTCTTGTTGAAAAGATTCGAATTCCAAAGCAAGATTGCATACATCATTAAACGAGATATATGGACTTGATTTTACCTTTCGATAAATAGGAAAATTCAATCCATGAATAAATCTTCCAATTTTCATTGTTTCCTTCCCCTCCAAGTCACAAATAAGGCGCAATTTATAAAATTTGGAAGTATACTCAGAAACACTCATAGTACCTTGAGAGAGGGATGTCATCTTCATTATACATTCTAATTTATAATCCAAAGAAATATATTGTGCATGAAGTTTCTTCTTCAAAGATGTCCAAGTCATAATCTTTTCTTTTCCAGATCTAATTCTTTTTGCGTTTAGATTATCAAACCACAAGCCTGCTTCCTTTGTAAGTTTAAGCGCTGCAATCTTGAATATTCTCATCTCAGTCCAAGCTATATAAGCATAAATCTTATCGACTTGTGTAACCCATTCAACAAAATCATCTATGCTCCCCAAACCTGTAAAATAACCAAGCTCTATGCTGGGATCATAAACTTCATCACTATCTTTCACCTTAATTAAAATTTTACCCAATACATCAAACCTTGATTATGTTGAATTAGCAAGCTTTTGAGTACGTTTATCAATCTTATCCAATTTTACAAGTAATTTTCTGAGCAATTCATCCGTAGCCATAAGAAAAATCTGGAAAAAAAATTGGTGAACAGTCCGATGAACAGTGCCTGTGAACAGTAACTCCTGCACAGTGCCGATGAACAGTACTCGTGAACAGTAACCCCGTGAACAGTACTTATGAACAGTAACTCGTGAACAGTAAAAAAATTGAAACCTAGATCTCCCAACATTTAAGAAATTGGGGAAAAACCTTGGCTCTTGATACCAAATTGATGTGGATCACTCCACAAATAAAGAAAAGAAGAAGAAGAAAATGGATAAAAGAAGAAGAGGATATTTCAAAATAACACAATCAATCCAGAAACGTGAACTTTGAATCTCAAATTGCTTAGATCAATCCAGAAACTAAGTAATTCGAATCTAACCTTCAAAACAAATCCAGTAATTGAAGTTTAGAGAGAGGAAAAACTACTCATAGTTTATCTCAAAATAAAATTTTTATATCATCCATTATCTCTTTAAAAAGATTATATGAGAGGGGTATTTATAGGCTTAGACAATAACCCAAACCCAATAGGATTCCAGGAGAAATTCAATATCAGCTTGAATTAGCCAATATCTAAATCCTTCCAGGAAACAAATTTAAAAATCAAATCTGAATAGAACAAAAACCAAATCCAAATAGGAAAATAAAATCATAAGTGCTTAAAACAAGAAAACCCCTTTCAAGTCAAAGGTAAAAACTTGCAAGCAAAATTCTAATTAATAATTACATAATAATCAGCTACTTGTCCAACTTCAAGCACCGCTCCTTTATTCCTTGTTGTCCAAGTAAGCTTCATAACCCATGTTTGCATCCTCTCCAATTGAGCATCACCACAAGCACACATAACCAAATCCAAATTAACATATTCATTCCTTGATCCTCATCCTCTCCATTGATTTAACCTTTTTAGAGCATAGTAGAAGTCCTCCACTCAAAATTGTAACACCCCCAAATCCGGGGTCGGGGATCCGGGTTGTCACGAGTTCCATTTCCCTTAATAACACTCAATCTTAATAAAAAACCAACTACTGCGTAGTGTGACCCCACAATATACACACACACACCACAAGTTATAGTCTCAGAGATGAATATCAAAAAAAAAAATAACACAAGTCATTTTATTCCAAAATTATAAGTCATTACACCTCAAAAGGGTTTCTGAATAGATTTACATTATCTTTTCCATTATTACAATTCGTAAATATACATAAGTCTGGTACATCAACAATTGGAAACCTAGCCTATTGGTAGTTCCTACCTCAGCTACAGCGGCATCAACGCCTACAGGAAACTACAGAACGTTTCCTATCCACTCGCGAATTGGGAGCTTGGTCCTGTTCATCTTGTCTATCTGTTGTTGTGTGATGAAAGAATAAAGCATGGGTGAGAAACAAGCCCACCAAAGTAACATGTATGATAATTTACAATATTTGAGCATTCTCCTAGTACTCATGAAAGTCTTGGTCAAGAAGAAATGAACCAAGTTTGATATCTTAATACGATGAAGTCGCAAAATATTCAGTATATATATACATATATATTTCTCAAAATCTTTAAAATACTCTGACATGTATAATATACACAGAATTCCAGTTTATAACTGTATAAAATATCGTTGCAAGGTGATCTCATATAGCTAACCCTGTCTCAACGTTTTTCTGAAAATCTTTGTCATGCATAAGATAATCATTAACTAGATATAAGTTGAAAATATGAAGTTACAAGATACTCCAATATACTTATATCTTTTCCTAATACTACTTGAACTATCACCGTTCAAGTTATAATTAGTTTGTTGAAAAGATGAAGTTACAAGATACTCCAATATACTTATATCTTTTCCTAATACTACTTGAACTATCACCGTTCAAGTTATAATCAGTTTCAAAAGTTCATCACATAGATGAGACTACAAGATAAGACTTGAATAGATTCAATCTTTAAAATATCATTTGAAAGAAATGAAGTTACGAGATACTTTGTCACACCCCCAACTTAACAAACAAAATAAATAACTATTACAATATTTAAAAGAAAGTAAACATAACCGAATCCAAGAATCCAAGATCTTACAGTTTAGGGTTTGGAACAGCCCAACACTACCATCTATTACAACTGATTTTTTTTATATCGAGTCCTCACACAAAACTATCTTTTATTCTACCTGAGCTCGGACCTACGCATCGGCGTCACAGGTCTTACGTGTTGTCTGCTTGAATCTAACCATAGCTGTTAGCTGTAATATCAGGGTAAAGTAAGGAGTGAGCCAAATACTCAACAAGTGCTAAACAGTACGATACGAAACATAAATCGAGATATAAATTAAAGAATGACAATGCGAAGATATAACTAATAATAACAAGAGATGAAATTTTGGGTGATGTCATCATTGAATCAAAACATTTTCAAAATCATAACTTAGTCAAAATTATTTTATGACGCTACGGATTACAGCCGGTGATCAGCCGCGAAGTAATCCCGAACCTCGCTGGGTTCTAAAACATTAATGGGATCCCTAGGCAACTTTTAAGCCTACAACATAAGTGTGGAAGGGACTCGCGTCTCAGTCCAGATCTACCATTCAAAGAAAACTGTTAGGTCCCAATTTGTTTGTAGAAGGGGGGGTTGAATGCAAACAATACCGTTTCGTCAAAATAAAATGCGGAATAAAATTGTGAAACAAAATTCAAGTTAAATAAAACTTTTATTAAACTTGAAAGGTGTTACAACTACGGTATCGGTTACAAGGGATTAATCTCAAATCAATTATTACAAATTTAGAATAAATTCGACATGAACTTTTTCTATTTTTGTAATTAAAAGATCAAATGCTAAAAGCGATTTGAGATTAAGTTCTAGGGATTTTAATCCGCTAGATTGATATACAAGAACAAGATAAGTAATTCTAGTGGTTTGGATTTAACATTAACAAGCTAGAATATTTGATCTTGAATAAGCAGATGGAAGATGAAATATTTTTCTTTTGTTCTCTGCTTTTTTCTTGTTCTGTATGTTGCTGCTCTGTTTTTGCTGAATTATTTTTGATAGTGTCTTCTGCTTTGTTTTTAAACAATCACAGCCGAAGTTGTTGAGAACTGGTGTGACAATCTATTTGAGCTTGAAAGACTTTCGGTGAGACAATCTATTAGAGCTAGGAAGACAATTAAAATGAACTAGCAAGACTTTCGGTATGACTATTGATTGTCATACCGATTGTCATATTAGTTCAAATGAAATTGTTTTTCTGAATACATAATTGATTTTAATCTAATTGAAAATTCTATCAATACAATCAACTGAATTAGCAAGACATTCGGTATGACTATCAATTGTCATACCGATTGTCATACTAGTTCAATCAGTTGTCTTTTTAGAATTATCACAGATTTTAATCAATTAATATTCTGAAAATCCTTATTATTAATTCTAAATTAATAAATCAATTTAATTCAATTAATCAATAAATTAATCCTTGCAGATTTAATTTATTCTCTTAATTAAATTATATGACTTAATTAATTAATAGAGAATACTATCTCTGAGCAGCATCCATTCTTCAGACAATCTTCGAGACTTATGAATCAATTCCGTCACTTCAATGCTGACACTCGATGTACTGTCTGGTTCATGAGTGACTAACTTTCGTGACGTTTCTTCATGTCTTGACTTTGTTGTTCTGATTGAATCCTTGTAATAAATGATACCTTGACGAGATCTCTGTCACTTGATTAAATCCACGATCTTGATTTATATCACTGAGGCATGATCAACTTCTTGAACTTCTTCCAGTGAATCTTCAAGTCTGCAGATGAACAATGTTTCTTTATTCTTTGACAGATGTTACTTTGTGAGATCTCTCTGATGCTTGATCCACTATTTACTTATTACATTCTTATTTGAGTTGAGTTAAATACTCGAATGAACGAGTAGGCTATGACATATGCCTTTCAATCTCCCCCTATTTGCTTGTTAGACAATAACAACAAATACCTAGAGGATAACTCAACTAACAAATAAGAAAAAGATATAAACAGTAATGTAAAGTAAATAGCAGAAAAGTTCTGGATTATATTTAACATTTTCCAGATTCCAAATGAAATTTACAAGTGAATACAAGATAGATGTTCCTCTAGCCTGAACATATAACTACATTAGACTATCTTGATTCATAACGCTCTAATCATATTACATTGAGTTTTGAGCTAATTGACTTTAGTTGTCTTCTCTTCTTACTTCACCTTCTTCTAAATCTTGAAGCAATTCCTTGTCAAAAACACGATCCTTTTCTGAAGTGAAGCTTGCAGGTCTGACTGGTTGAACTCCAACTGTCTTCAACTTATTCTTGAGTTGATTGTACCTTTTAACATTCTTCTCACAATAAGCTTGAATCAAGTCAGCAGCTTGAGTCTTCAACATGGATGAATATCCAGCAGTTCTCAAATGATGTTCCATCCAGACCAGATGCTTAGCTGAGTAGTCTTTAAGAGATTGTACATCTAGTTGACAGATTTGAAGACAATCAGACTTAAAGAATCTCACTTGATGAGGATTGTTGACCACTTGAGGACTAGCCCTGCTGGCAAACTCTTTAAGCCTTTCCCGAAGAACTTCATTCAACTCTGAGCTTCTTTTCACTTTGTTTAAAAGAACCCAAATCTCTGACAACGAACGATTCTCAAATAGATGAAGTGACACCTTGAATGATCCTTCACTCTGACAATATACAAAAATGCTCATCTCATTTAGGGATCTATCAAAAGCAGCTGTGATCCTTGAGACTTCAGTCTTGATAGCATTCATGTACATGTCATTGTTAGGATTTGAGATTTCCAGCTTGTCAAGAAGATGTAAGAACTGCCTATCATTGTTAGTGCATAGCTGAGGCATATCGAGTACTCTCCTAGCTTCATCCCACTTTCCACCAATCTTCAGTCTGACATCTCTTCTCCTTTCTTGAGCTTTAATGTCATGAAGACGTTGCTTTTGAAGAGTTTCTGTTCTTTGAATGTCTTTTCTCCTGTCAATGATCTGTGAGACCTTCTTAAGTTCAGCTTCTTTTCTTTGCATCTCTGACTGCTCTTTCTGAAATTCTTTCTCAAACCTAGGATCCACTGTATCTTCTTCTTCCCAATCTTCAAAATCACTTTCTTCTTCAGCTTCAAATAACCCATCTTTATCTTCCTGAACTGGTTCAGTGGGAATGTCAAAAATATCGAAGTCATCCTGTTCTCCACTGTAGTAGGCATCATCAGCCTTTCCTTTATCTCCAGCAGAAGTATCTTTTTCTTTCCCTTTGGAACTACTTCCTTTCTTCTCCCCCTTAGTTGAGGGATCCTCTGCTGACTTTCCTTTGAACCCTCCACCACTTCCAGAGCCTGATCCTCCACCAGACGGTCCTTCAAAATAAGCTCTTTGTTCTTCATTAGGGCAATGAGAATTCTTGATCATGTAATATAAGTGCTTCATGCCTTCATTTAGATGTTCCATGCCCGTCTCTATCTTTAGAAATCTTGAGTTGTCCAGTGAATGATTCATCTCAACGAGGTCTTCAAGAGAAGTCATTCTTGTATGTAGGGAGCAGAAGTTGGATATGTCATCAGCTGATAAGTTTGGAGTGTCCTGAATAGAATTGAGCTTTGGTATTACAGTAGTCTTTAAATCTGAGATGTCATTCCTTATGATTGCAAGCTGATTGTCGACAGAGGTGGAAGAAGAAGACCGTTCAACCACTTGTGCTTTGAATGCTTGAGCTTCAGCTTGACTTTTAGCAAGTTCTTCTTTCAGGGCAGCAATCTGAGCTAACAGGTTGACAGTATCAGTGTCTGTGTGTGCTCTCACCTGAAGTTCACTCGTATTTGGTTCACTCATCTCACGTGCATGTGTTTCTCTCAATATGATTGCTCGTGAGGAGTCTTCCAATTGCTGTTCTTGTGTACCTGCATTAAAAATCACCCTAGCCTCTTCAAGAGAGGTCAGTGGTGGTGCAATGGGAATTCACGAGTCCCGATCCTCAGTCAATGCTATCAAATCTTTTGGAATAGATGTCTGAATTGCTTCAGGGATAGATTGACCGAGTTGCCCTCCACTTTCTCCAGATAAATCTGCGAGTGGAGAATCCCATAAGGGAGCCAGAGGTGTTTGATCTGGGAGGGGAGAAAATGACTCTATTAAAGATGGCGGAGAGTCAGATTTTCCCTCTGAAGCATGTGACTGCTCTTCTGCCGTAACTATGGCAGGCACTGTAACCGACTCGACGTGCACTCCTCGCTGGGTGTCCTGAGTATTATCTGGGGAAGTGTATGGTTCCATTGTGAGTAATGGAATTGTGCTTGACTCAGTACAAGATGCCATGGCCCGATGGCGAATTTCAATAGATGCATCCTGTTGAGAGAATGCCTCTAGTAACTGTTCATTGGCCATTTCAAAGTCCATGTCCTGTTGGGAGGACAAGGATGGGCTTTCAGATGCCTCAGAATAGGTTTTTCTTTTCTTAGGAGGAGGCAGAGCTGAGGGTTCACTCATATTTAACATTGCACTACTTCCTAGTAATCTTCTGGGTAACATTTTAGACAGTGGGGGAGAGGGTGAGATAGAATGAGACTCTGTGTTTGGCTCTATGACCTGGGATTGAAGCTGTGGTTCTACAACTTCATGGTCAGCCCTATCAACCACTGAGGGTCTGTTAACAGAAGTAGGAAGAGAGTGAGAGTGAGGAGTTACTACCTGTAATGGAAGAGCCTGGGTGGCTTGTACCACTGGAGGTTGAGGTTGCTGTTCATGGCCGGGAAGATTAAAAATAGGCAAGGGAATATAATTGGCCATGAAAGCAGATACAAGTACTAGTACTTGCATAAATTTGAAGGTTGTGTCTTGGCGAGTGTAAATCTTTTTGCTAACTGGTGGGGGTTCAGTTACAGCAGAGTTAGCAAAAAGTGATTTGTGTTCAGGGGTGAGTAGATGATCTGCTATAAGCATAAGAAAACGAGCATAGTAACATGATACCCTACGATTTGTAGAATGATCACGTAAAGCAGAAGTTAGACGTCTCAAGAGAATGGGAAAAAGTAGTTTGCCAAAATTGATCCTTTGATTGAAAACAACCGCAAGACCAATATACTGCAGGGTGGAAGTAATGTTATGAAAATTAGATTTTGTGCAGTTGGCAAACACTTTGGAAAGTGTATCGAAGAATATATCCCATTCAGACACCAAATTTGATTTAGAAAGTTTGGTTAAATTGATCACCCCCTGATAGTGAATGGCATTGAAAAAATTTGTGATATCATTTTCAGAGGGTAAATTAAAGAAATTGTCTAGTGGAAAATTTAAAGCACGATTAACGACTGTTTCATCAACTACATACTGTGTGTTTGCGATGGTGAATGAAAAAGATTTTGAATCATCGGCCATAGTAGAAGTTGTGCAAATCAGTCTAAGTAGATCGACGTTTAAAATTACATTTGATTTAATAGCAGAGCTAACAATCGAATGATCATTTAAAAATCTAATCCAAGGCTTAAATTTTTCAACATCACATTTTTCCGGATTAAAATAACCAACTTGATTATGCGCGACAATTTGGAAATTGAGAGCCATTTAAAATAATAATAAGACACACGTTTTTCAGAATTGTAAGAATAATATTAAGAAAATTCGAATTAATTAAATTAATTTAATAATTCGAATTAAATTAATTATAATCGAAAAATTTAGACCGAAATGTATCTCGTTAAAATTCTTAACTCACAAGCACAATTTTGATAAACCAAAAGACACAAATCTGAAATTAAAATTAAAATGGAATTTGAAGGGGCAAACTTATTTTAATTTGTTTTTTTTCGTTTTTTATAATAACTTTTATTTTTAAGAAAATTTCAGCAGCACTTCTTTATGTATATACTTGTATGTATATATCACAAAGTGATGATTAAGAGTGCTGAGTAAAAACTCGAGCAAAGAAATAATTGGATTGATGGTTTTGATCTTGTTCGAGGAGAGAGAAGAGAGTAAAAGAGAGTAAAAAACTGTTCAAATTTTTGAGAAATGAACTGCTATGTGTAAAGTGATTTAACACAACACAGCAATAGTCTTATATAACAGCTGGTATGACAATCCGGGATTGTCATACCGATTGTCATACCAGGCAAAAGAAAGAAATGAAACAAATAAAATAAGTATTAAAAATATAACTGGTATGACAATCTGATAGTCATACCGATTGTCATACCAGTACAAAATAAAACAATATTATTCTGATATTAATTTTATTACTGGCATGGCAATCAATAGTCATACCGATTGTCTTGCCAGTTATAAAATTAATCTGATTTTAAAATAAGCAGTCATTATTTACTAAAATGACTTTCAGCAAGACAATTTCAATTGTCTTGCCGATTGTCTTTCTAGAATAAGATAAAATAAGCATAACAGATTTATATTTTCATGTTTACTGAAATGATTTTCAGCAAGACAATTTTAATTGTCTTGCCGATTGTCTTTGCAGTAGAAAAACAAAATGAATATGCAAGTAACAGACTACTATTAATGTACTGAAACTTTATTACAAAATAGTAAAACTGAAATAAATACTTAAAATTTTTACAGAAAATAAAGACAATATTTCAGAATTAATTATTTTTATTCCAAAAATAGATTTCTGTTGAATTTTAGCAAATAAAATTCATAGAAAAATATTTTTAGAGGAAATAAAATATTCTGAGATATTTTAAATTAACAAGTAGAGTAAATAACATAGATAAGATAATATATATTACATAGAAATAAGCAAGAAATATGATAAAATGATAAAATAAATTTGCAAATGAAATTTTTTTTTTATTTATGAAAAATTCATTTGTAAATTCATTCAAGAACAGATTCCAGATATTAATTAAATTAATCACTAAAACTATTTAACATGCCCAATTTACCAACTAATCTGGTAAATGTGGATTCGTCAAGTGGTTTAGTGAAAATATCTGCTATTTGTTCTTCTGTTGGAACAAAAAATAGTTCAACAGTACCATTCATGACGTGCTCTCTAATAAAATGATACCTGATGTCAATGTGCTTTGTCCTCGAGTGCTGCACAGGGTTGTTGGTGATGGCTATTGCACTTGTATTGTCACATAAAATAGGAATCTTGTTCAATACAGAGCCATAGTCTCGTAGTTGGTTCCTAATCCACAAGATCTGAGCACAGCAGCTTCCAGCAGCAATATATTCAGCCTCGGCCGTTGAGTTGGAAACTGTTTGCTGTTTCTTGCTGTACCATGAGACTAGCCTGCTTCCTAAGAATTGACAACTTCCTGAGGTGCTTTTCCTATCAACAACACTTCCTGCATAATCTGAATCTGTATATCCGACAAGGTTAAAACCAGATTCTTTAGGGTACCAAATACCTAGATTTGGTGTTCCCTTAAGATATCTTAAGATTCGTTTAACAGCAACGAGATGAATATCTCTAGGATCCGCTTGGAACCTTGCACATAAACATGTAGCATACATAATATCTGGTCTACTTGCAGTAAGATAGAGTAACGAGCCAATCATACCTCTGTAGCTTGTGACATCTACCTTAATGGAGTTTTCACATGGTCCAAGCTTGACAGCTGTAGTTGATGGAGTCCTTGCTGATGCAGAATCCTCTAGATTGTACTTTTTGAGGAGTTCCTTGAGATACTTGGATTGACAAATAAATGTTCCATCTAACCTTTGATTTACTTGTAATCCAAGAAAGAACTTCAGCTCTCCCATCATGCTCATTTCAAACTTGCTGTGCATTAACTTAGCAAATCTCTTACAGAGATTATCATTAGTAGACCCAAATATTATATCATCCACATAGACTTGGACTAATATAGTATCATTCTTATGTTTTTTAGAAAAGAGAGTTTTGTCTATGACACCTCTAATAAAGCTATTTTCAATAAGAAATTCAGAGAGAGTGTCATACCATTTTCTTGGTGACTGTTTTAGCCCATAGATAGCCTTGAAAAGAAAGAAGACAAAATCCATATGATCTGGATCTTCAAAACCAGGAGGTTGCTCTACATATACCTCTTCATCCAGCTTTCCATTCAGAAAGGCGCTCTTGACATCCATTTGATAAACTTTAAAGTTTGAAAATGCTGCGAATGCCAGAAATATCCTGATGGCCTCAAGTCTAGCCACTGGAGCATAGGTTTCATCATAATCAATACCTTCAGCTTGAGAATACCCTTTAGCTACCAGTCTTGCCTTGTTTCTTGTAACCACACCATCTTCATCTAGTTTATTCCTGAATACCCACCTTGTACCAACAGCTTTCTTGTGTACAGGCCTAGGTACCAGTTTCCAGACTTGTTGACTTTCAAACTGATTGAGTTCATCTTGCATAGCAATCACCCAATCTGGATCAGTTAGTGCTTCTTCAATTTTCTTAGGTTCCATCTCAGAAAGAAATCCTGAGAACAGACACTCATTTTGAGTAGCACGTCTAGTTCTGACTCCAACATCTGGATCACCAATAATCAACTCAAAAGGGTGAGCTTTATTCCAGACTGTCTGTCTTGGAAGATTTGATCTTGATGATTCGCCTTGAAATTCATTGTGATGTTGTGTCCTACTAGATGATCCTTCAGCATCTCCCCCTGAGTTGTTGCCATGTTGACTTGAAGATTCTCCGTCAGTAGCAGTGGTATCTCCATTGTTTCCAGAGTTTCCATCACTATTACCTTGAGTATTATCAGGATTAACAGGTTCTTCAACAGCAACAACCTCAGGTTCTTGACCATGTTCTGACTCTGAATCTGACATATCATCAAACTTCAGTTTCTCAGAAGGATCTTCAGTCTGGATACTAGGGAGTTTAGTGTCATCAAAAGTAACATTGACACTTTCAGTTACTTTATGTTGATCAATGATATACACTCTATATGATCTTCTTCCATATCCAACAAAAATACCCTCATATGCCTTTGCCTCGAACTTACCACGACGATCATCTCCATCCTTGAGCACGAAGCATCTGGCACCAAATACATGAAAGTATTTGATAGAAGGTTTCTGTTCATTCAAAATCTCATAAGGAGTTTTCATGTAGTCTTTGTTGATTAGAGTTCGATTCTGAGTATAACATGCAGTATTGACAGCTTCAGCCCAAAAGTACATTGGAAGACCTGATTCATTTAACATCGTTCTTGCAGCTTCAATCAATGTACGATTCTTCCTTTCTACCACTCCATTTTGCTGAGGGGTTCTAGGAGCTGAAAATTGTCTGGTAATCCCTTTGTCTGTACAGAATCCATTTAGAAGTGCATTCTTGAATTCTGTTCCATTATCTGACCTTATTGCTCTAACAGGGACGTTAGAATCTAACTCAATCATCTTGATATGATCAATCACAACTTGTGGTGTTTCATCCTTAGAGTGAAGAAATAAAACCCACGTGTACTTGGAATAGTCATCAACTATCACAAGACAGTAACACTTCTTTGACATAGAAAGGATATTAACTGGACCAAATAAATCCATGTGCAATAATTGCAGAACACCAGTTATGGAAGATGTGTCAGTGCCTTTGTGACTTGCTTTCTTTGACTTTCCTTTCTGGCAAGCCTCACATAGTCCTTCTGGAGAGAATTCCAGCTGAGGCAGACCTCTTACCAATTCTCTTTTGACAAGAGAATTCATTGTCTTGAAATTGAGATGGGAAAGTCTCTTGTGCCATAGCCAACTCTCATTTGACGATGCTTTTGCATAGAAACAATTGACTTCAAGATTGCTTCCAGAGTTCATGTCAGCTACGAACAGATTTCCTTTCCGTATTCCCATTAAGGAGGGTTTTTCACTTTTCTTGTGCAGAATCTGACACTTCAGCTTGTCGAATAAAACATTGTAGCCGTTGTCACAGAACTGACTAATGCTAAGCAGATTGTGTTCAAGTCCTTGCACAAGATATACATTTTCAATGATAACATTTCCAGCTTGCAAACAGCCATATCCCTCCGTTAAACCTTTGCTGTTATCTCCAAAGGTAACCACTGGGCCAGCTTTCTCAACCACATTTGATAGCAGGGCTCTATCTCCGGTCATATGTCTTGACGATCCACTGTCAAGAATCCACACTACCGGTTGTACCTGTTTAATGCCCTGCAATACAAATGGATTAGAACTTCTTCGGAACCCAAGCTTGGCTGGGTCCGGCATACTTGTAAAATTGGCCTTTATCAGGCAAAACAACATTCTTAATTTCACTATTCTCAACATTCTCAATGACTGAACATTTGACCTTTAAAACAGCCTTATCAGATTTATGTTTAGGCTTAGGCACAAATGTCTCCTTTCTAGCTTTAGGAGGACTAGCAGTCTTAGACCTATCATGCTTTCTATTATTCACATGCTGACGAGGAGTAGTCTTATCATTAGAAGCATGCTTACCATTAAAATAAGCAAACAACAGATTAAAAGCACAAGACATACAATCAGGAACACCACATGCTTTATGAGAAGGATTAACAATAGGCAACTTATGCATGGTAGACATGGCATTTGTGCTATCCAACTCATGTGTGTCTGAGTTAGTCTCAGTTGCTTTCACAACCTTGACTGGAACTTTTGACACACTTGACTTGGAGACAGTTTTCCCATTAGCATTATCTTCAGCACGGATTTCTTCTTGAATAATAAAAGAGGTCTCATCAAATGGTTCAGCAATTGATTCCTTATAGAGGGGTTCATCAACACCCTTAAGCACATGTGGTACTTCCCTGCCTTTAGCACATACATGAGGAGGGGAGTTTATGCCTAATTTTCCAATAGCAGCATTGTAATCATAACCTATTCCATGTGTTTGATTAACAGCTTGCTTATTGTAAAACTCTTTGGACTTCGAACAAGAATTAAAGTAAGCTTTAACCTTAGCCTCAAGACCGGTGATCTTGTCTTTGAGAATAGTTTCGAGTTGTCTATAACAGTCAACTCTATTCTCTAGAAAAGATACTTGGTCTTTAAGTTTATCTTGATTAATGTGCACAAGTCTTAATTCATTGACCTCTTTCTCAAGGTCTTTGATTTGTTGATTTAACAATTCATTATCACGACGAGCACAATCTAAGTTACCTCTTAGATGATAAACCATTTCAGCATCAGAAAGTTTTACCTCTTTTCTTGACGATGAGGTGCTTGCATCACTAGCCATGAGAGCAAGATTCCCAACTTCTTCGTCTTCACTGTCAGTATCATCCCAACTTCTTCCCTTTGCCAGGTACGCCCTTTCAGATTTACTCTTCTGATTAGAATCATAAGAGTTCTTCCTTGCCTGTTTTGGCTTCCTGCATTCTGTGGCAAAGTGTCCCAACTCATTACAGTTGAAGCATCGAATGGTGCTTCGATCAACCATCCCTGTTTTATACCCACCACTGCTGGTGTTAGAGGATGAAGATCCACCTTTCTGGAATCTGTTGTAGTTGGACTTGTACTTGAACTTGGGATTCCTTTTGAATCTGACATTTGAGAATCTCTTGACAATCAGGGCCATTGACTCATCCTCCAATTGCTCCAGTTCTTCCAAGGAATAAAAATCATCTCCTGATTGATTTGTAGTAGGAGAATCAAATTCTGCTACTATCACATTATCTTCAACCTTGGAGGACTGTACCATTCTATCTGACTGTTGAGATTGTTGTTGATATAGTGGTTGTTGTTGTTGTTCATCAGCTATCAGAGCAGTAGACGTGCTGACCACTCTTCCTTTCCCGTTAACTTCCTTCTGCTGAATCTGCTCCAACTCATAAGTCTTTAACACACCATATAGCCTTTCCAAAGAAATCTCACTCAGATCTCTTGCTTCTCTTATGGCAGTGATTCTATGTTCGAGATGAGTTGGCAGTGTTAAAAGGAACTTTTTATTGACCTCCCTGATGGAATAGTATTTACCATTAATGTTCAGGTTGTTGATCAATGCATTGTACCTCTCAAACACTTCAGTGATTCCTTCTCCTGGATTGGATTTAAAGTATTCATACTCAGAGGTTAGGATTTCTAATTTGTTCTCCCTAACTTCCTCTGTGCCTTCATTAATAATCTCAATAGTTTCCCAGATATGTTTAGAATCTTTACAATTCATCACATGTCTGTTCATTAGGGGATTAAGGGAATCTACTAAGATTAATTGAAGGCTAGCATCCAGGGAAGCTTCTTCTATTTCAGCAGGAGAGAAGTCCTCAGGATCCTTCACATAAGTTCTCGCTTTGGTGATCACCACATCATTCTCTATTACCTCTGGTTCAATAACCATAGGAATTTTTGGACCCTTCTTCAACACTTGCAAATATTTGGGATTAGCAACCTGTAAAAACAGTAGCATCTTCTTCTTCCACATCACATAATTTTCTTTATCGAAAAGTGGAATTTTAACGGTTCCAACTTTTTGTGTAGTCATTATGAATTTTTGAGTGAATAAAAATTCAAGAAGTGAAAGAAACACAAAAGTCTAGGATCTTGATTTGTACGTTAATCAGAAGGCTCTGATACCAATTGTTAGGTCCCAATTTGTTTGTAGAAGGGGGGGTTGAATGCAAACAATACCGTTTCGTCAAAATAAAATGCGGAATAAAATTGTGAAACAAAATTCAAGTTAAATAAAACTTTTATTAAACTTGAAAGGTGTTACAACTACGGTATCGGTTACAAGGGATTAATCTCAAATCAATTATTACAAATTTAGAATAAATTCGACATGAACTTTTTCTATTTTTGTAATTAAAAGATCAAATGCTAAAAGCGATTTGAGATTAAGTTCTAGGGATTTTAATCCGCTAGATTGATATACAAGAACAAGATAAGTAATTCTAGTGGTTTGGATTTAACATTAACAAGCTAGAATATTTGATCTTGAATAAGCAGATGGAAGATGAAATATTTTTCTTTTGTTCTCTGCTTTTTTCTTGTTCTGTATGTTGCTGCTCTGTTTTTGCTGAATTATTTTTGATAGTGTCTTCTGCTTTGTTTTTAAACAATCACAGCCGAAGTTGTTGAGAACTGGTGTGACAATCTATTTGAGCTTGAAAGACTTTCGGTGAGACAATCTATTAGAGCTAGGAAGACAATTAAAATGAACTAGCAAGACTTTCGGTATGACTATTGATTGTCATACCGATTGTCATATTAGTTCAAATGAAATTGTTTTTCTGAATACATAATTGATTTTAATCTAATTGAAAATTCTATCAATACAATCAACTGAATTAGCAAGACATTCGGTATGACTATCAATTGTCATACCGATTGTCATACTAGTTCAATCAGTTGTCTTTTTAGAATTATCACAGATTTTAATCAATTAATATTCTGAAAATCCTTATTATTAATTCTAAATTAATAAATCAATTTAATTCAATTAATCAATAAATTAATCCTTACAGATTTAATTTATTCTCTTAATTAAATTATATGACTTAATTAATTAATAGAGAATTAATACTATCTCTGAGCAGCATCCATTCTTCAGACAATCTTCGAGACTTATGAATCAATTCCGTCACTTCAATGCTGACACTCGATGTACTGTCTGGTTCATGAGTGACTAACTTTCGTGACGTTTCTTCATGTCTTGACTTTTTTGTTCTGATTGAATCCTTGTAATAAATGATACCTTGACGAGATCTCTGTCACTTGATTAAATCCACGATCTTGATTTATATCACTGAGGCATGATCAACTTCTTGAACTTCTTCCAGTGAATCTTCAAGTCTGCAGATGAACAATGTTTCTTTATTCTTTGACAGATGTTACTTTGTGAGATCTCTCTGATGCTTGATCCACTATTTACTTATTACATTCTTATTTGAGTTGAGTTAAATACTCGAATGAACGAGTAGGCTATGACATATGCCTTTCAAAAACATTTATCCCCCTTTGGGACTGAAAATCCACATTTTAATCATTTCAAAAACTGATGCCGATTTATAATAAAATTTCTTAAATAGTAAGCATTTTTATCAAGGGATTATAGATCAACTTTGAAACACTGGGAATATGTCACCAAATTTCAGGGCCATGATCCACTAGACTTCACTATATTAGGGTAATTGAAAGGTTTCCATATTCAAGAACTTTGACAAGGAGATTTAGCAAGGCTCTTGGATAATATGAAAGAGCAATGCCAAACTAGGCTTAAATCAATGGTTTTCGACAAGGTACAAGTACTAGAACATCAAGAAGATAAGCTTCAAGAATACTAGGGGCGTTAAGTTATGAAGAAATGATTTTTAGCTCAAGGTATATCAGGATTGTCAATCTTCAGGGTAAGAAAAGGGTTATCAATCAATTAAGAACAACTTTGAAGAATATCTGGCTTTTAGTTAACAAGGTAAATTTCTATTGGGGTTCAAGCATCAGGGTGAGATGTCAATATTTTAGGAATCAATAGCATGTTAATCAAGAGGATCAATCTAGTATTATATCAAATCTTTATCTTATCATGACATTCCAATTACTTTGATATACTAGCGTGATACGACTGTTGCAATATCAATATTTACTTGAGGGTTCATGGCATTTCTATATAATACAAAGATAGATTTAAGTATCGCTCGGTTCAAGTATATCAAGATTACTCAGGATACTCGCATCAATATATGAACTAATTAATACATATTTGCAATGTAAATGAAAAACAGGTTGAATCACTTGCTTTGAGAAAGGCTGGTCTGGTCTAGCTGATAGGAGCAACTTGAAGCTTTACTCGACCTTTATGGCAAGTTTACCCTCATCTCGAGATCCTACATAAATAATAATAACCTCATTATAATATATTCTCACCAACTCAACCTATTTACAACCCGAAATTAAACACAAATGGCACTTAGGCCTATATGCACTCAATTTATAATCACCTTATGAATACCATAGTCCACATAGCCACATATACTCACATATCATATTTTAATATCAAATAATATCACACACACCATAATGCAATACTAGGCTTGGATGATCTCGATCTCCAACTTAAGTCACTTGATCGTTAAACTAGACAAAATCTCCAAATTTTGGCTTCCTAACTCGATGTGCCTTTACTAAACTATCCAAAACCTATTGACCCTAACTTGGGCCTTTACCTCTAATGGCTTTATACTATCTTGCAACCATAGTGGTCAACCTAGGTCTCACTCATAAGTGCTCTAAAATTATGTGGTAAGTGAAAGTACTCACTGGAGTAAATTTCAGAATGACATCTATGGTTTCTTGAGTGCATTAGACACTCTTAAACTACAAGTTTACATCCAAAACTTCTACACTAGACTCTTCTGACCATAAGGCATCTCCAAAACTTGATGTGGCTCAAGGGCCTAGCTTGGGCCTCCTTGGGCCTAAGATTAAAGTCCATGGTTCCCCTGTTTTTCTGGGCAGAAAACGCCATGGCTTGAACTAACTTGTGACACATGGTTCTAATTCAAATCCTATGAAATATGGTTGGAAAAACTCCTCTGACACTCCCTCTAACTAAGTCCCAACAGGTCCTAATGAGGGCCTACCCATGACATGGTCAAAACTTCCTATTTCTAGGTTGCAACAAAACTGTCCCCTGCTGGACAGATTTTGTGATTCCACTTGTGCACCTAACCAAACGACTTATAAACCTCCAAAAAATACCTAAAACCTTTTATATACTTCTAGTGCTAGCTTCTGGTGGCTTGGGCTTCAAAGTGCACAACAATGACATGGTCAAAACTCACTCTAAACCTCAGGGTACCAAACTGATTTTCTGCAGAAACTAAGACTCTCCTTTCTCCAAGGTTCTCACTTAACAAACCCAACCACCAACAACCAAAATACCCAAACCATAACTTAACTATCATGATCTACTGAACTAACTCCCTTACACTCAAAATAGGCTTAGTGGAGATCATCCTTACCTAAGGTGCAACATAGCAAAACAAAGGAAATCACATTACACAAATTACAAGTCATCAAGTTTTCAAGAACAACAACTTTAACTTTCATGATAAATATAAACGAAATAACATCACATTTTAAGAAGCACAATTCTTAATTAATATCTTAACTTAACTAAAATTAAGGTTTACTAACAAAATATCAATCCGAATGATCAAGAACTTCCAAAATTCAAGAGAAATCTACATGCATGCATGACTTCGAGTCTTACAAACCAAAACAACATGCTTTCCAAATAAATTTTCATTTTAATTCAACATGCAATCCTATCATGGATTATATCTATATGACCACCTAGCATGCAAAGGTTTTTACCAAGATTTCACTAAGATTTTCATGCTATTATCACAAAAACACACAAAATGAAACAAAGCAACCAAAGCACCATCCACTCGGCTCCTATCAAGTCATGGCCGAATGGATTAGGGTGAAAAAAACATTTACATAAGTGCAACACACTCATGTCTAGCCATTCTCAGCCCTATGATACTATAACTCATGGTGAAAGCCTTGAATTCACAAGAATCAAGGATATTCACTTTGAGTTTAACAAAAACACCACCATGCAAAGTCAACACATAAGTTTTCTACTCTAAACTCTTGAGATATACATGAACAACATGTAGGGAGTAAGATTACTTGTTTATAGGATGATTATTTGAGTGAAGAAATGAAGAAAGAAGGGAATGGGGGCCTCGGTATTAGAAGGGCCGAGAGGGAGGGAGAGAAAGCCGAAAGAGAGGGAGGAGAAGAAGAGGAGAGTGAAGTGGTGGGGTGAAAGTGGAGTGGTGATCATTCTTTGATTTGTTTTTATGTCTTGATTTGATTATAATGTGAGTGGGTTTGGGAAATGACAAGAGTAACCTTCTAGCTAGAGTTAGGCTATCTTGCATGCAAGGTCAAGGAGGTAATTTGGCTAATAAATCATGAGTTAGTGGGTTTAGAAATGTCTTCTTTGTCCTTGAAGATAATAGAAGGGTGGTTTGCATGCAAGGGCTTCCTTGTAATTTGCTAATTATTACAACTAAAATTTGTAAAGATTTATTTTTATAAAATAAAATACAAGTTCAAAAATTATAAAATTTATACCATAAAATAACTTGGATTTTCAGAAATTTTATAAAATCACTTTCGAAATTTGTGAACAAAATAACTTTTAAAAAAAAATTTCTCCAAGGTTTAGAATATTCGTTATAAATCAAAAATAAGGGAAATAAATAAACTTTTGCTTTGAAAAATCATATACTACATAAAGCAAATTTAAAATGCAGAAATTTTCATTCATACAAACGTACAATAATTGAATATATTTGCATTCGGCTTTAAAATTATACCAAATTCACAAATAATATTACACGAAAATGCCGGTCGTAACATCCTCTCCCCCTTAAGGGATTCTGTCCTCGGAATCTAAGAGAACAGATGAGGATACCGGGAACGCATATCAGACTCTAACTCCCAAGTTGATTCTTCGACCTTGGGGTTCCTCCAAAGTACTTTCACTAACTTTACCGACTTATTCCTAAGACTCTTTACTTGCCAGTCGAGTAATTTGACAGGTTGCTCCACAAATGACAGGTCTGCCTGAATTTCTACAGGTTCATATTCTATCACATGACTGGCGTCAGAATTGTAATAACCCCAATTTTTGGAAATTTTTGAAACCCTTATGAATAGTGATTTTGCAGATTATATTGAATGAGAAAACTTTTCATGCCACACTATGTAGAGGTTCTGTTATTGATCTTCTGGGATATTATTAGTACTCTATGTGGTATATAAGTGTATGTAAAGATCGTCAGAATCCAATTCCGAATACTTTGATTTTTCCCGGAAATCCACTAGATACGGAAAGAATTGAGTATAAGGTAACAGGATAAAAAGGATTTAAATTAAAGGATTATAAGAGAGGATCATAAAAGAATTAGAATGTATTGAGAAAGGTTAAAGAAACCCAAGTAATAAGATCCCGGGTATGATCCCTCAAACGAGAAACGAGAACGAAAGTTAAGCGAACCGTATAACAGATCAGCGGTCATTAGGCAAACAATTAGGAAGTTAATCAAGGAGGTTAGGGATGATGAGGTCATCCAACCAATAAGAAGAGGGCAAGTAAGGGATGATGACATCATAAGCATGACATAAGCATGACATAAGGGGAAGGAGATGTGGTTGATTTAAAACCACACAAAGTCAAGGTTAGAAAGGTAATTACCCAAAAACAAAGCAAAAACAACCAAGTTAGCCAAAACAAATCAAAGCAAACACAAAATTATTTCATTCTCTTCATCTTGCTCTTGGCTTTTCTTCTTTTCCAAAGGAAGAAAAATCAAAATCCTAGTTCCAAGCATTGTTAAATCACAAGGTAATTTTCTAAGGTTCCTTGTACATAGATATGGATATCCTATAAGTTTAAGCTTCTAATTCCTTCACAATCTCTTCCAATAAATCAAGGAAGAAGATGGTGAATAGTAACCTTAAAGAAATAACTTTGGTTTTCTTGATTTTTTATGAAAGTTCAAGGTAGCTTAAGCATAGATCAAGGCTTCCATGGGCATTCCAAGGATCTTTCATTGATTAAAAGCTTCAAGGAAGGTATATCATCTCCAAACCCTAGCTTTACTTTGTATATTAGGATGATTTTGGTTGTTATGGTAAAAGAGTAGCTTAATGCTTGTAGGTTTAGAGTTTGGGTTGGAGTTGTAGTGAATTGAATGTTGAAACTTGTTGATTAGTAAAGGACTTAAGTATAGTTTTAAATTCATGATTGAGAATAACATAAATTGGAGAACTTGAGGTTTTGGGGGCTGCTGTAGTGTGATATGGATGGATGTTGGTTGTATGAATGAATTGGGATTGATTGGTGGTTGAATTGGTTAGGTAAAATTTTGGGAAATCGCGTAAACATAGCCGTCGTAATGCCCGATTTACCGTAGACTGTTTTTGTTCTTAACATCAGAACCCTTGAACTCACTGCTAGGTTTTGACCATTACCATGTTTAGATAGTTCATGTTACGAGCTTCATTTTGATATATGGTTCGTTTGATTCTGATGTACAGTTTAGGAGAAACGACCGTTTTAAGTAACGACGTTTCGCAAACGAAACCTTACCCCTCGCCTTACTTTGAAACATATGTTAAAGACCAAAAAGGGCTAATTGGAGTATGAAACATTTATGTAGAGTGTGTTAGGCAGTTGGTAAGACACTCGCGAAAGAATCGCCTTAAAACTCGTAATGGTTAAATTATTAAAAATGGTGGAGCCGAGGGTACTCGAGTGACTTAAGAGAATCAGTAAGCGCAAAGTGAGCGTTAGAGTCTAATTTGGTTAAAGTATAGATTTACAAGTGACTTTGGTTTAATTCCAACTCACATGTTGTTTATAGGTTACCAGACTCGTCCCGAGCCATTTGTAACCCCCAGTCGCTCAGGCAAGTTTTCTACCCGTATAACTGTTGTTGTGATGTATATGTGTATATGCATGATCTTGCGATAAATGCATATTTGTTATTAGCAAATTTTTGCGATATATTGTAGCATGTGATATGGTATATATGCATGCCTGTTTCATATTCTTGATTTATATATCTGTTGGTTCAAATGCTTATAGTTGCATAATACCTATGCTAGAGATAAGCGGTATTTGAGTTTACCCTTAGTATAGGGGACCCAAAAGGTGAACTTTTTCTAAAATCGGGAGTCGAGGCTCCCGAGTATAATATATATATATATGAATAGTTTTTAAAACTATGAATCAAATAAGGTTTATTCGATAACTTTATTTTATTAATGAATATTATTTTGAATATTCATTCGAGGACATATGACTCCGCTTATTTTATTTATTGAATATTATTTTGAATATTCATTCGAGGGCTTATGACTCCGTTTATTTTATTAATGAATATTATTTTGAATATTCATTCGAGGGCTTATGACTCCGTTTATTTTATTAATGAATATTATTTTGAATATTAATTCGAGGGCTTATGACTCCGAGTTATTTACTAATTAATATTCTTTATTTTATTAAAGAATAATGTGTCGGTAATCAAACTTACTTTTGATTATTCAAATGAAGATATTACTTTCGTATAAGTATATCTTTGGTTATTTAATAGTCATTTCAAGTATAAGTTTTACAACATCCACTTCAATTATTTTTATAAAGATTATTCTTTATGGGAATATTATTTAAATAATAATATTCAGATATTTTTTTATATATTGGGACTGATTTATTTTATTAAATCAGCATCACTCCGAACATTCTTAAAAATGTTTTGCGAGTCTTCAAAATGATTTTTAAAAGTTAGAGCAGATCCCAAAACTCATTTTTATATTTAAGATCCTCCTTTCGAAGGGGATTTAAATACTCGCTCAAAACCTGAGGGATCCGGCTCTGTGGTGTGTTTTATATTCGCAACAAGGTTGCTGTCTTGATAAAAGAATTTTGATTACTTACCCAACACTCGGGAAGTAAAATTCTTGGAACAAGTTAATCCATTAACAGGCATCGCCTGGGAAATATTGGTGAGTTTTCCTTTCCAACTAGATACGACTTCTTGGTGGAGCCGTATCAACAAGTTTCTACTTGGGGAAAGGGGGGACGAGCTTTACGTTTCAGGGTCATGGATTTCATCTGAACTAGGAGTGGCGTAAGTGGTCGAGTAGCACCGGCCCAGCCTTATTATATTGGCCCAAATGGCCCGGAAGTTCCGCTAAGACGGTACATTCCTTAGGAGTCCAGTGTTCGGTTGACAAGTAAATCCGACAGGTTCTCCTCTACATGTAGAAAATGGTGGGGTTGCACTACTACGACTGATCATCGTAAGTGGTCTTCCTGGCGCGGCAAACTCCCGTAATGAGTTCATCATCTAATTGGATATTTCTGCAACACTACCCAGAGCACTTCGATAGAAAGGCTACAGTTGGGCGATTGTTGAGTGTTGGCCGGGTCAAGTTTTCAAAATGATGTTTGCATCAAATGAAGTATCTCATAACTTCATTTTATTTTGATGAGATTTTAAAGATTGAATCTATCCAAGTATTATCTTGTAGTCTCATCTATGTGATGAACTTTTGAACTAATTATAACTTGAACGGTGGTAGTTCAAGTAGTATTTGGAAAAATATATAAGTATATTGGAGGATCTTGTAACTTCATCTTTTAAACTGATATCTAGTAAATGATTATCTTATGCATGTCAAAGAATTTCAGAAAAACGTTGAGACAAGGTTAGATATATGAGATCACCTTGCAACGATAGTTTTATACAGTTATAAACTGGAACTCTGTGTATATTATGCATGGAAGAGGACTTCCAAGATTTTGAAAAGTATATATGTATATATACTGAATATTTTGCGACTTCATCGCATTAAGATATCAAACTTGGTTCATTTCTTTTGACCAAGACTTTCATGAGTACTATGAGAAGGCTGATATACTGTAAATCATTATACATATTATTTTGGTGGGCTTGCTGCTCACCCTTGCTTTCTTCTTTCATCACACAACAACAGATAGAAAAGATGAACAGGACCAAGCTCCCAATTCGCGAGCGGATAGGAAACATTCCGCAGTTTCCTATAGGCGTTGATGTCGCTGTAGCTGAGGTAGGAACTACCAATAGGCTAGGCTTCAACTTTTGATGTACCAGATTTATGTATATTTATGAATTTTTAATAATGGCAAAGAAATGTAAATTTATTCAGAAACCCTTTTAAGGTGTATTGGCATATAATTGTGGAATAAAACGACTTGTGATTATTTTTGGATATTCATCTCTGAGACTATAACTTGTGGTGTGTGTGTTTATTGTGGGGTCACAGTACAGAGTAGTTGATTATTTATTAAGATTGGGTGTTATTAAGGGAAATGAAACTCGTGACAACCCGGATCCCCGACCCCGGATTTGGGGGTGTTACAGAAATGGTATCAGTGCCAAGCGTTATAAACCTCAGAGATGATGTGACGTTAAGATAATAAGTTCACTAAGAGAATAAGAACTCTTGCCAAGTTCATAGTCGGGCTACCTAACGTAGCACTGACAGTTAAAATCCTTATGGGAACCCTTATAAATGTAGCGATAGAAGCATAGTTCGTTATCGTATATGGTAGCGGGACTCCGAACCTTGAGGTTGAGGAGTAACAGCGCGATGATGTTCTATTACTAATTGGAGATCGGATTGTGGATCCGATAGAGTGTCCTAACGCAGGACCGGATGATGTTGATATTGAGGATGTAACGGTTGAGGATGTTGTCCTAGAAGAGATTGTTGCTGAGGAGGATCCCGTGAAGGATCCTGACAAGAATGAATAAAGGACCACTAAGGAATTGATGACCATGGTTAGGGCAACTCCCAGAGGTAGGATTGGCCGGTCACTACCAGAGGTTCGTTCAAGTTTGTAAAGATAGTAGCCCCTTTAACGCGGCTTACTCGTAAGACTAAGAAGTTCGAATGGACAGAGAAATGCGAGAACAACTTTTAAGAACCGAAGCAAAGGTTGGTGACGTTCCCTATGTTGGCGTTGCCGGATGGAAAATGAGATTTTGTGAAGTGTAGTGACGCTTCGCATAAGGAATTAGGGTGCTTCTTATACAGCACAACAAGGTAATCGCGTACGCGTCAAGACAATTAAGGGAATATAAAATTCGATATCCCCACCCATGAGCTTGGGCTCGTGGCAATAGTTTTGCCCTAAAGATTAGAGGCACTACTTGTACGGAGAGAAGTGCAAGATTTACACAAACCATAGGAGCTCTAGTACATTTTCACGCAGAAAGAGCTCAACATGCGCCAAATGAGGTGGTTAGAGCTAATCAAGAATTATGATTGGGAGATTCTTTATCATTCAGGGAAAGCCAATGTGGTGGCTGATGCCCTTAGTAAAAAGGAGAGACTCAAGATAATAATGTCTTTGGGAGAGTTTATAAGAGATTTTGAGAAAATGGAAATAGAAGTGAAGGTAACCGGAGCCGGTACCGAAAAGCTGTTTGAGATTGCAATACAGACCGAATTTTTGGAAAAGAACATATTGTGCCAGAAAAAGTGATGAATGACGGCAGAGAGTCAATGACTGGAGAAGAGATCCATTCCGAGAAAGATGATAAGGGGATAGTGAGGTGTTCCTACAGAAATTGGGTTCCAAAAGTTCAAGAGCTTAAGTATGAGAACTTAGATGAGAGCCATAGTTTGAGGAATAAGATTTAGGGCAAACCCTGAATGTGATAGTCAGGGAGGTTGCCATCAAGAAAGAAAGAACCCATAACATAATATAGTGGAAAACAAGGTTTTTAATGTATAAGATAACCCCGATTATGGGATTTCATACTAAGGAAACAGAAAGTCGAGTAAGGAAAGGAGACCCGAGACGGTACTCCTATACGGCAATTTATGGACCTGTCTAGACAGAACTTAGACTATTATCCCCAACCACCACCTTGAGGAAACAATGCGGTAGGAAATTCTTTCAGGACCTTTAAGTCTCTAAGCTCTCAGAGTTCTAAGGAACAGGTTGACCTAATCGAGGCAAGAGCCTGGCTAAAGGAAATAGAGGAATCATTTGAGATTCTGAATGATTGACGAATCACAAAAGACTGTTTTTGTCACTTACCCTCCTAAGAGAGAGACCACCCGCTGGTGAAAGGCCAAGGAAGGCACGAAGCAAGAGATTATAATAAACTGATTTAAGTTCAGTCAATTGTTTTCGGGAAAGTAATTCCCAAAGATAAGGAGATAGTGTAAAAGCTTTGGAGCTAGAACAAAAGCGGATGAGTATGATAAATTATGAATCTAAGTTGTAAAAGTTGTCAAGATTCGTTCTGAGGACACGAATCCAGAATGACGGGATGTTTGAAATCAATACTTATGTTGTGTTGGTTCATGAAATAAGGATAAGATAAAGGAAAATAAAAAGAAACTGAAGTGGAAAGGAATATAAAGGCAATAGAGTTTGAGGTATGATAAGGGAGTTGGGTATGAGGAAACCCTAAAGACTCGTAGCAATAGAAATATAAAAGTATGCATTCGTCAGGATGGTGGTGATTCACCATGAGTTAAAATTGATGGTTGAGGGCATAAGAGATACATATATTTTTATCCCCTGTAAGTAGGGAGGATTCGAGGAAACCTTGAGATAATTCGAAGGATAAATAATGAGACGCGGATAGACTGAGGAGACAAGAAAGTAAGAAATTAAGAAAATTGGATGAAGGAAGTGACCTTCAAGAAGGTGAAGTGTAAGACCGGTGGCATGATACCCAGAAAGGGAGACGTCAGGTATGAAAGATATCCCAACATTGAGATGACTGTTGAGATAAACAACAAAAGTAAATAAGGAATTATTAAGAAGTTCACGTTGAACACGACCAATATCTTCCAGAACATCCTTGTTATCGTTACCAAATTAGGAAAAAAAAGCGGATAACCGCCGTTATCTTTTGGAGGCCATAATTGATTGACCTCATTTGGAATACAGATGTTATTGTAAAATTAGGCATATACTATCGAGGTGGGAATGATTGAATAAGACACCCTCATCAGGGATATATGACTTGATTTATCCATGGAAGGATGTATGTACTTTTTCTAAAGATGGAATTAAGGATAGAACATCGGTAACTTAAAATGAATCCCAGGGGAATGCATAAAGGTTGGCATTTCACCCTTAATAGGGATAGTATGAGTTTGACAGTATGAATTAGAAAGGATTAAGGTAATAACAACCTTTAAGAATCAGTGGAGAAATTTTTCAGAAGTATATAGACAATGATTCTGGTATTAATAAATGGTATATTGATATGCCCTGTATCTAGGGAATACAGGAGGGACGATTCAAGGATAACCTTAGAGGTTTTACAAGGAGAAAGGTAAAATTCAAAATTCTCAAGAATAGAAATGTTGATAAAGGAAATATGACGTAATTATAATGATGCCAAGTGAGGCACGTGTTAAACCACGAGAAGGTATGGATCGAACCAGTAATGGTCGAAATTGTTCAGGGCAATTAGGACTTAAGATAAAAGATGTTCTAATTATGATTGAGAGTCAGTCATGACAGTGATTAACCTCTAAAGACTGAGGAAATAACTTATGGAAAAATGGTGATATTTTTTTTTACTCACCAGATTTTAAGGAAAACATCTTCACATAAGCAGTGATTGAAATGAGGTAGAAAATTTATTTGGAGGTGGTTAAAATGACATTGACTGTAAGGAAATTTTACTATCAGGAAAGGCCAAAGAGGTGGCCGACACTTTAAAGGTAAGAGGATAATTATAGGCGCTTGTGCCAAAGGAATACAGTGATGATGGTTAAAGCTATGCAGATTGTATTATGGTTCGGAAGATTGATATTCCTTCTGATGACTGTGCAATACCCAACCGTAATAGTAGTTGGTAAAGGTTTAATTCGTGTAATCGCCATGAGCGGGCTATCTATCTCAGAAGGTACTATCTTGAGAATAATCCAGGACCATGTTTCAAAAAGGACTAGACGAACCTTGAGTTAAGTCTTCTATTTAAGGCATATGATTAAGAATGGTATTCACCTGCTATCGTTGCTTTGACTGAAACTCTTCTGCAATTTTATCTGCTTCATGTCATGTATGTATGTCAAGATCAGGAGTGTTCTTCATGAATCAGGAATGGTGATTATGTTACCTCCTTAGAAGGATTTGATACGACATGTATGGACTCCGTATGGTTAGATATTAAGATTTCATGGAACGTGAGTGGACCATAGTAATGCAGCAATGATTCTGCGAGTAATGAGCTGATTACAACCGTGAGAGTTGTATTGGAATGGATGTTGAGATTGGGTACCACTAATCGGGTCGTGGTAGTGTATAAGTTATCATTGATAGACTAATTAAGTAGAGTATCTACCTATTGAATATTTATTCCCTCTTATGAAAAGAGAGTCATATTACTATATGAGGAAGGTTGCGATGCAAGGATAGGATTCTAGTAACGATGATGTCTAGAATGAGATCCCAGATTCGATTTTCGATATAAAGGGAGTTTCAAAGGTGATTGTGTATAAGCTCGAGGAAGAGCATGGGTCCATAAAATGATGGACGGAATAACAAAAATATTTAAGCATGCAAAATGTGATGTGATAATACTTGATGTTGATATATATACACATATGTTTTGTTCTCCTATGACAAACCTCTATAATTCAGAGGTAGGTTCTAAGCCAGATATTTTGTGGCAGTATATTTTTTTTCATATATACAATTCTCTTCAATTCGTTCTTTTCTCTTCTTTTCATTTCATATAAGCTGAGAAGAACAACCCTTCCAGAAGGGGAGGTATTGCCGAATGACTATCTATCTATGTGATAGAAGCCTAGTAGGATACCACATGTTATTTAATTGCTTGTCAAGTACTAAAGGCTGGCCACCTTCTGTACTAACTATGCAATAGAACAAGTGTTCATGATCATAGTGATCTCTCAACAAATTCCTTTACTTCTATATGATGGATCAAGCTTTCGAAGATGGAAGCAGCTAAAGGAAGTAGTATCAGTACGGTGGTATTCCGATTCTAACGCGTTCGTGATACTAAGGTTGACGTGGTTATTAAAGGTTATAGAACGCAAACGAGCAAAAGTGTAACCAGTATAGTATTATGTACGGAAGATAGTAACGCTTACGAATTAGAAAAGAATGGGTATTGAGAAGCAAAAGCTCTAATGCTAGAAGCTATGATGAGAGCCGGTGCAATAGACTTGAAAGAATTTGGAATGATCACTTAACACGGATTGAGTTTTCTTACGACAATAGATACTATGTCATTATCGAGATGTCGCCATATGAGATCCTTGAGGGAAGACAATGTCGATCTCCCTTATGTTAGGATGAAGTTGTAGAGCGCAAGATGCTCGGACCCGCAGTAGTCCAAAGGACCAGGGATATAATAGATCTAATTAGAGGACGACTGGTAGTAGCCAGGAAGGATATAAGAATTATGTTGATTTGACATGAAAGGACAAAGAATAGGAAGGAGGGAACCTTGTATTGTTAAAAGTATTCCCTTGAAAAGAATTGATGAGGGTTGGAAAGAAAGGAAAGTTTAAGTCCACAAATTGTTGGACCCTTGGATATATTAAGACGTATTGGGGAGTTAGTATATGAGCTAGCCCTACCCCCGAACCTGTAGCAAGTTCATAACGTGTTCCACGTATCAATGTTAAGAAAGTGTAATTCGGATGCCAGATAAATAGGGGCATATGAGCGCATAGACATGCAACCTGGTGTAACCTATATTGAGCAACCAGGAAGGGTTATAGAGTGAAAAGGAACAAGTGCTTAGGAGAAGGGTGCTCAAACTATTCAGAGTTTGATGGAAGAACCACAATATGGGAAAATTTACTCGAGAGTTAGAAAGTGCAATGTTAAGAGAGTATCCCTATTCATTTTCTATCTGATTCCGGGACGGAATCCTTTTAAGGAGGGGAGACTGTAATAACCCCAATTTTTGGAAATTTTTGAAACCCTTATGAATAGTGATTTTGCAGATTATGCTGAATGAGAAAACTTTTCATGCCATACTATGTAGAGGTTCTGTTATTGATCTTCTGGGATATTATTAGTACTCTATGTGGTATATAAGTGTATGTAAAGATCGTCAGAATCCAATTCCGAACACTTTGATTTTTCCCGGAAATCCACTAGATACGGAAAGAATTGAGTATAAGGTAACATGATAAAAAGGATTTAAATTAAAGGATTATAAGAGAGGATCACAAAAGGATTAGAATGTATTGAAAAAGGTTAAGGAAACCCAAGTAATAAGATCCCGGGTATGATCCCTCAAACGAGAAACGAGAACGAAAGTTAAGCGAACCGTATAACAGATCAGCGATCATTAGGCAAACAATTAGGAAGTTAATCAAGGAGGTTAGGGATGATCAGGTCATCCAACCAATAAGAAGAGGGCAAGTAAGGGATGATGATATCATAAGCATGACATAAGCATGACATAAGGGGAAGGAGATGTGGTTGATTTAAAACCACACAAAGTCAAGGTTAGAAAGGTAATTACCCAAAAACAAAGCAAAAACAACCAAGCTAGCCAAAACAAATCAAATCAAACACAAAATTATTTCATTCTCTTCATCTTGCTCTCGGCTTTTCTTCTTTTCCAAAGGAAGAAAAATCAAAATCCTAGTTCCAAACATTGTTAAATCATAAGGTAATTATCTAAGGTTCCTTGTACATAGATATGGATATCCTATAATTTTAAGCGTCTAATTCCTTCACAATCTCTTCCAATAAATCAAGGAAGAAGATGGTGAATAGTAACCTTCAAGAAATAACTTTGGTTTTCTTGATTTTTTATGAAAGTTCAAGGTAGCTTAAGCATAGATCAAGGCTTCCATGGGCATTCCAAGGATCTTTCATTGATTAAAAGCTTCAAGGAAGGTATATCATCTCCAAACCCTAGCTTTAATTTGTATATTAGGATGATTTTGGTTGTTATGGTTAAAGAGTAGCTTAATGCTTGTAGGTTTAGAGTTTGGGTTGGAGTTGTTGTGAATTGAATGTTGAAACTTGTTGATTAGTAAAGGACTTAAGTATAGTTTTAAATTCATGATTGAGAATAACATAAATTGGAGAACTTGAGGTTTTGGGGGCTGCTGTAGTGTGATATGGATGGTTGTTGGTTGTATGAATGAATTGGGATTGATTGGTGGTTGAATTGGTTAGGTAAAATTTTGGGAAATCGCGTAAACATAGCCGTCGTAATGCCCGATTTACCGTAGACTGTTTTTGTTCTTAACATCAGAACCCTTGAACTCACTGCTAGGTTTTGACCATTGCCATGTTTAGATAGTTCATGTTACGAGCTTCGTTTTGATATGTGGTTCGTTTGATTCCGATGTACGGTTTAGGAGAAACGACCGTTTTAAGTAACGACGTTTCGCGAATGAACCCTTACCCCTCGCCTTACTTTGAAACATATGTTAAAGACCAAAAAGGGCTAATTGGAGTATGAAACATTTATGTAGAGTGTGTTAGGCAGTTGGTAAGACACTCGCGAAAGAATTGCCTTAAAACTCGTAATGGTTAAATTATTAAAAATGGTGGAGCCGAGGGTACTCGAGTGACTTAAGAGAATCAGTAAGCGCAAAGCGAGCGTTAGAGTCTAATTTGGTTATGTTAGAAATATGTGTATTAGTTTGATGATAAGTTCAGCAAACACTTAAGTAGAAATCTAGTGTTTATAGCCTCAACGGATAAGACCATCTTGGCTATCCGTTGAAGCAGTAGCCTTACTTAGCAATAAGTTTTGTATTGTAGCACATCTCACTCTCTGGTTTCAAGCTGTAATTCTTAGATGTTGTTAGGAGATAATCAGTCATGTTGACTACTAATGGATGTACAAATAGGAGGGCTAATTGTAAATATTTCATGCCTTGTAATTTTGTATAAGTGAAGAAGTGTCAACGGATATTGAAGACCTTCAACGGATAAGAAACTAAGCTTCAACGGATGTCTCTAACGCTTCAACGGATAAAGCTTCAACTGCTAGAGCATCAACGGATAAAGCCATCAACGGATGAAAGCTTCAACGGATGCACTGCTAGAGCATCAACAGATAAAGCCATCAATGGATGAAAGCTTCAACAGATGCTCAGTCTCATAGCAGTTGATAGTGACAGTTAACAAAGCTGACAGAGGCACATGGATTGACAGAGATGTGGTAGCCTATTTCAGGAACAGCAGAAAAAGCAGCCGTTTTTAGTCTGGTTCAAAATGGAAAGTCAACAGATTATTCCATATTACACTGGATAAAAATGGAACAGATACAAGTGGAGAACTATTGCCTTATTGTACTTTATCTTTGTCTTCACTTGTAAACTTGGTGTTATATAAACCAAGTAGTAGCTAGTAATTAGATGTGAATTTTCCCTGAGCTGTTTAGAAATATCAAGAGAGAAAATCATCTAGTTTGTACTAGGAAGCAGCTGTGATTTAGTTTTGAATCACAGATTTTCTGAAATAACACATCTCTGGTGGAACAACAAATCCACCAGAAAAGTTATTAAGTTCTTTGTGTTCATTACATTTGTGTTTGAATATATATGTGTCTGCATCAGCTCCAAGCAATTCACACACATTTGATCACTCAAACACTTAGTCTTACAAACTGCTCAAAACTTGAAAAAGTTTTGAGATTTACATTCAACCCCATTCTGTAAATCTCATTGTTAGTCCACTGGGAATAACAATTGGTATCAGAGCAAGCTTTTAACATACAAAGAGTTTAAAGATCTATTCAGCTAACATCATGAGTAAGAAGGATATTGGTGTAAAGATTCCAATCCTGGAAAGAGATAACTATCATCACTGGAAGGTGAAGATGCATTTATATCTTCTCTCTCAAGATGAAAGCTACATCAACTGCATTGAGAATGGTCCTCACATCCCACACAAGGTGGCCACAGCTGCTACTGCTACAGTTGCTGATGGACAGTCTATTCCCAAGCCAAAGGCAGATTGGACTGTTGAAGATATTGAAGAGGTCCACAAGGACAAGAAAGCCATGAACATTTTGTTTAATGGCCTGGATCAAGATATGTTTGACAATGTCATCAATAGCCAAACTGCTAAGGAAATTTGGGATACTGTGCAGCTTATCTGTGAAGGCACTGAGCAAGTTAGAGAAAACAAAATGCAGCTTCTCATTCAACAATATGAATATTTTCATTTTGAAGAAGGAGAATCATTGAATGATACATTCAACAGATTTCAGAAACTATTGAATGAATTAAAGCTGTATGGGAGAGTGTACCAAGTCAAGGACTCCAATTTAAAATTTCTAAGGTCTCTACCAAAGGAATGGAAGCCTATGACTGTTTCTCTAAGAAATTCTCAAGATTATAAGGACTTCACACTTGAAAGATTATATGGAATATTGAAGACTTATGAACTTGAGATGGAGCAAGATGAGCTGTTGGAAAAGGGAAAGAGAAAAGGAGGATCAGTTGCACTTGTAGCTGACAGTGAAAAAGTTGAAGCCAGAAATGAGGAAAAGACAATGCCAAGTCTCAAAATTGGCACAAGCAAATCAGAATCAAGCAAGGGTAAAGAGCAAGTTGCTGAGGATGAAGACAATTCCAGTCAGGATGAATCTGATGATATTGATGAACATCTGGCCTTTCTGTCCAGGAGGTTTGCAAAGATGAAGTTCAGGAAAAACACAAATTTCACTAAGCCAAACAAAAACGTGGTGGACAAATCAAAGTTCAAATGTTACAACTGTGGCATTAGTGGACACTTTGAAAGTGAGTGTAGGAAGCCAAATTCTGAGAAAAAGAAATTTGAGCAAGTTGATTACAAAAGGAAGTATTTTGATTTGCTCAAACAAATGGAAAGAGCTTTTCTCACTCAAGATGATTGGGCAGCAGATGGGGTAAATGAAGATGATGATGTGGAATATGTCAACCTAGCCCTGATGGCTAATTCTGATGAAAATGAAACTAGTTCATCAAGCAACCAGGTAATTACTACTGATCTCTCTCAGCTTTCTAAACATGAATGCAATGAAGCCATTAATGATATGTCCAATGAATTATATCATTTGTGTGTTTCTCTTAAATCACTAGCTAAAGAAAACACTAGGATCAAAGAAAATAATGTGTTTTTAAGTGATAGGAATGTTGTGTTAGAGAGTCAGGTAATTGAGCTTGAAAAGATTAAACTTAAATGCTTGACTGTTGAGAGTGAACTAGAAGAAGCTGTTAAGAAAGTAGAAATTCTTTCTAAACAGTTAGAAAGTGAGAAAGAGGTAATCAAGGCCTGGAAAACATCTAGGGATGTTGGTGTTCAAATTGCCAAGGTTCAGGGAATTGAATCATTCTATGAGGATGGCTGGAAGAAAAACAAAAAGAAGTTAGAATTAATTGATGGATTGTCAACGGATGTGGAATCAACGGATGATGAAAGTTATCCGTTAAGGAAGAAAAGGAGCATCCGTTGAAGGCTCATCAATTAAAACAGGCAAGTTCTTTTAAAAATAAAAGAATGATTCAACTCTCAAGAACTTTGTTAAAGAAGGAGCTAGCACATCCAGAGATGTCAGTAAGGTGAATATAGGACACATGACTTTAGATCAGTTGAAAGATAGGCTTAAGTTGGTTGAGTATAAGAAGGAAACTAAAAGAAAATCTAAAAGAAATGGGAAGGTAGGGATTAATAAACATAACAATTACACACCTGATAGGTATGCTCCTAGAAAAAGCTGTGTACATTGTAAAAGTGTTAATCACCTATCTGATAATTGCAAATCTGTTAAAAATGCTCCCATGCCTTCAAATCCCTCCATGCCTAACATGTCTATGTCACCTCTGCATGCTATGCCTGTTATGTCTCACCAGAATCCCCATGCACATTTTGCAAACAGCCATACATTAGCAATCCTTACTTTACTGCATTTAGTATGCTTCAAATGCCATACAATATGCCTATGTGGAATAACATGTTTGCACAACCTATGCCTTATCAAATTCAATCAAATGTGTTAAATGATTCTGTGACTAACCCTACACTTCAACCAACCACATCTAAGACCAAGGTTGACCCAAAGTTACCTAAGTCAAAAGATGCAGGAGGAATGAAGTCTAGGAAAAAGACTAACAAGGCTGGACCCAAGGACACTTGGGTACCAAAATCAACTTGATTGATTTTGTTGTGTGCAGGGACAAAGAAGGAATCTATGGTACTTGGACAGTGGTTGTTCAAGACACATGACAGGAGATTTCACCCTGCTCACAGAGTTTAAGGAGAGAGTTGGCCCTAGCATAACCTTTGGAGATGACAGCAAAGGATTCACTATGGGATATGGCTTGATTTCAAAAGAAAATGTCATCATTGATGAAGTTGCATTGGTTGATGGTCTCAAACACAATTTATTGAGCATCAGTCAACTATGTGACAGAGGTAATACTGTTTCCTTCAATTCTGAAGCCTGTATTGTCACAAGTAAAAAGGACAATAAAGTAGTTCTAACTGGAGTTAGAAAAGGGAATGTGTACTTAGCTGATTTCAACTCTACAGATGCAGAATCCATTATTTGTCTTCTCAGTAAAGCAAGTCCAGTTGAAAGTTGGCTATGGCACAAGAAGCTGTCCCATTTGAATTTCAAGACAATGAATGATCTAGTCAAAAAGGACTTAGTTAGAGGAATGCCTCTAGTGGAATTCACAAGGGATGGACTGTGTGATGCTTGTCAGAAAGGAAAGCAAAAGAAAGTATTATTCAGTAAGAAGCTTGAATCTGCAATTGATGAACCACTGCAACTTCTACACATGGATCTTTTTGGACCAGTCAATGTATTGTCAATTTCAAGGAAAAGATACTGCCTAGTGATTGTAGATGATTTCTCAAAGTTTTCATGGGTTTATTTTCTTGGATCAAAGGATGAAGCTAGTGAAATCATCATCAATCATATCAAGCAAGTCAACAATCATCCTGATTTCAAAGTAAGGAATATTAGGAGTGACAATGGAACTGAGTTCAAGAATTCAACCATGAAGATGTTCTGTGAAGAAAATGGGATCATGCATGAGTTCTCAGCTCCAAGAACTCCACAACAAAATGGTGTGGTGGAAAGGAAGAACAGATCACTAATTGAAGCTGAAAGGACAATGCTTGAGGAGTCAAAACTCCCAACTTATTTTGGGCTGAGGCTGTTAACTGTGCATGTTACACTCAGAATATTTCTCTAATCAATCAAGCAAAATGCATGACTCCCTATCAATTATTCAAGAGAAGAAAACCAACTTTAAACTTTCTACATGTCTTTGGTTGCAAATGTTACATCTTAAGGAATCAATCTGATCACAAAGGAAAGTTTGATGCAAAGGCTGATGAAGGAATATTTGTTGGTTATTCTGCTGGAAAATCATATAGGGTCTACAATCTAAGAACCAACATTGTCATGGAATCTGTACATGTTGTGTTTGATGATAAAAAGATTGATGGACTAACAGATGAGGGACATCATGAAGGACTCAAATTTGACAATATTGAGATATATTGTGATGATAGTGAAGATGAGAATGATGAAGAAGGCATCTCAAGAAGAAACCAGAGTCTGCCTTTGGATAATGCACACAATGCTGCATCCGTTGAAAGTCATAATTCAGCTTCCGTTGAAAGAAGCAATGCAGCATCCGTTGAAAGACAAAGTGCATCATCCGTTGAAGTTCATAAAGAAGCATCCGTTGATCACAGTCTGTCAACGGATAATCAATTCACCTCATCAGTTGATAGAACTCCCAATTCCTTTCAAAGGATCAGCAACTCAGGGGGAGTTTCAACAAATCAACATTCTATCTCACATCATAACAATACTGAGGCAACCTCATCAAGGGCTAATCTACCACCTCAAAGGAAATGGACCAAGAATCACCCTTTTGAACTGATCATTGGTGATGCTACATCTAAAGTACAAACTAGAAGGGCTACTCAAGATGAATGTCTGTATAGTAGCTTTCTATCACAGGAGGAACCTAAGCGAGTGGAAGAAGCTCTTTTGGATCCAGATTGGATTTTAGCAATGCAAGAGGAGCTAAACCAATTTGAGAGGAACAAAGTGTGGAAGCTGGTACCCAAGCCAAAGAACAAGAGTTCTATTAACACAAAATGGGTATTCAGAAACAAGATAGATGAAAATGGCATTGTCATAAGGAATAAAGCCAGATTGGTTGCCAAAGGCTATTCTCAACAAGAGGGAATAGATTTTGATGAAATATTTGCTCCAGTTGCAAGACTTGAAGCCATCGGAATCTTTCTAGCCTATGCAGCTAATGCCAATTTCAAAGTCTATCAGATGGATGTCAAGAGTGCATTTCTAAATGGGGAATTGGAGGAAGAAGTTTATGTAAGCCAACCTCCAGGTTTTGAAGATCCAAATTTTCCAGACCATGTGTATTATTTGTTGAAAGCACTCTATGGACTAAAGCAAGCACCTAGAGCCTGGTATGAGACTTTATCAAAGTTCCTTCTAGATAATCACTTCACAAGAGGTACTGTTGACAAAACTCTCTTCTTTAGAAATATTAATGGCTCTAAGATACTTGTACAAATTTATGTAGATGATATTATATTTGGATCTACAGATGATAAACTTTGTAAAAAGTTTGCTAAATTAATGCAAAGTAAATATGAAATGAGCATGATGGGAGAGCTAACTTACTTTCTTGGTTTACAAGTTAAACAAGTTAGTGGTGGAATTTTTATTAGTCAAACTAAATATATTTATGATCTTTTAAAGAAGTTTGACTTAATGGATTGTTCACCTGCAAAAACTCCCATGGCCACTGCCACCAAGCTTGAATTAAACAAGGCTGAAAAGTCTGTGGATATTACAAGTTATAGAGGCATGGTTGGCTCACTTTTATATTTAACTGCCAGTAGACCTGATATTATGTTTTCTACATGTCTCTGTGCTAGATTTCAAGCTGACCCTAAAGAATCTCACTTAGTGGCTATTAAAAGAATTTTCAGATATCTCAAGGGGACTCCAAATCTAGGAATTTGGTACCCTAGAGAGTCTGGTTTTGATCTAATTGGCTACTCAGATGCAGATTATGCAGGTTGCAAAATAGACAGGAAAAGCACAACAGGCACCTGTCAATTTCTAGGAAACAAGCTTGTATCATGGTTCAGCAAGAAGCAGAATTCTGTTTCCACATCAACAGCTGGTTCTGAATACATTGCAGCTGGTAGTTGCTGTGCACAAATACTGTGGATGAGGAACCAGTTATTTGACTATGGTATAACTGTTGACAAAATTCCAATATTTTGTGACAACACAAGTGCCATTGCCATTACTGAAAATCCAGTGCAGCACTCAAGAACCAAGCACATTGATATCAAGTACCACTTCATTAGGGAACATGTGATGAAAGGTACAGTGGAACTTCATTTTGTTCCAAGTGAAAAGCAGATTGCAGACATATTTACCAAGCCACTTGATGAATCAACATTCACAAGATTAGTAAGTGAGTTAGGTATGCTTAACTATTCATAATCTATGTCATCTATGTAATCTGTCTTGTAGCCTGAAATGAATTTGCTGCAAGAAAAAAGTTGGCTTTAATCAAGACTTATCCTATCAACGGATATTCCCTGTCCGTTGAAAGCCAAAATTGTTCTATCAACGGATATTCATTATCCGTTGAAAGACAAATACATTTCTGGTAATTTTATCCTTCAACGGATAAAATAGTGTTGTTCATCAACGGATAACTATTTACCTTATCCGTTGATGTGTCACGTCAGTGAGTCACAGCCGTTGATTCTTTTACTCAACCGTTGATACAGATATACAGTGTTGTATGTATTTGTATTTACGATAGTTTTCAGAATTTCTACAGTTTCATTTATTCTTGAACGGCTATCACTTACTTAAAAGTATCATTTAATTATTTTATTTGTGTTTTAATTCAAGAAAGTATAAAAGCCGAATTGAATTCTTATTTTCACTTTACGCTTTCTTGCAATTATCATTCTCTTTCTCTCTCAATTCTCAAGTTTTTCTCTGCAACCTCTACTCACAACAATGGCACCAGTAGTCAAAATTATGTCTCAAACAGGATTTGTTTATGAAAAGAATAATTTCATAGTCTTGGTTGAAAAGAATGAAGCCCATTCTGATTATCACAAGATGATGGACTTCATCAAGAACTGCAAACTGAGTTATGCAATGCTGGAAGCCCCAACCATCTACTGTGAAGTGATTGAGGAGATTTGGACAACTACAGAGTTCAACTCCACAGATATGACTATTGCCTTCTCTCTCAAAGGTAAGGACTATTGCATTAATTGTGATGATATACAATCTTGCTTTAAGTTGCCTGAGAATAATGCCATGACACCACATACTGATAAAGATGTCTCTGCAATGCTAGATTCCATAGGCTATGCTTTTGATTCTGCTAGTTTAGGTAGTATTAGAAGGAAAGGCCTTAGGAAAGAATGGAGTTTTCTTGGAGATGCCTTTATTAAGGTTTTCTCTGGGAAGATTAGCAATTTTGATGCTATCACTTCATCTCTTGTTAATATGCTCTATATGCTAGTTTCTGATAGGTACTTTAATTTTAGCAACTGTGTTATGCTAGAATTAGGTTCCAGATTAGGCAACAAAGCTAATAGACCACATAACATCTACTTTGCTAGATTCTTTATGTTATTGGCTAACCATGTTGCTGAAGGTTTGGTTATATCCAATGAGAATAATAAACTCAAATGCTGGGCACAAGAGACAAGGGTCCTTGCAGACCTTTTGAGAATGAACCTCAACAGCCAGGTGCCATTGGTATACTTGCCAATCATGAATGCACCACTGGTAAGTGAGGTAAATGTTTCTATAACTCTTACTATTTCCAACCCCAATGTTTCTTTGCCTTCTAGTGTGGCTATGGAACCTGTGTCATTGTCCAAACAGGCTCCTACCAAAGCCACCAAATCTAGAGTTTCCAAAGTCAAGTCAAAGAAACCTACCTCTGTTGTTTCTCAAAAGGCAACAGTTGTAACAACTACCATAAACCCTGAAGGGAGTGAACAGGGTGTGAGTGGTGAGGGGAGGGGTGAACATCAAAAAGCCCCCCAGGATAAGGTGGGAGAGGTGAGTGGTACCCAAACCAGCCAAGCCACAGTCTCTCAAAAGACTGTAGTGGTTCAAAAGGAGTCCAGCACATCCCTAGTTGCATCCTCCCAAAAGGATGCAACTATTGAAAATAATCCCCAGCCAGGGACACAGAACAAAAGAGGGAGGGATACTGAAGCTACACATTCACCAATTCAAGCCTTTCCAAGGAAGAAGAAGGCCAAAACCCTAGTTTCCACACAAGGGATACACACAGCACAGATACATCCACCAGTATCTGTGCCTTCTCAAATTCAGCTTGATGTGATTCCAGCAAATGTGGAATCACAGCCCCATTCTCTCAATATAGAAACACACCATTCCTAAAACTCTCCAACACCCTCTCTGGATGTGGATATGATATTCACATCAATTCCTGATTCTCCCTCATTAAAACTCAGGGAGGAGCCCCACTCAAAACCTAGTGATCATCATCTTTTAGATGATTTGTTGTATCATCAGCCAATTCTTTCAGATGTAGTTGCAAAATCTGTGTCACCACACTTAAAATCAATCCACACAGATTCAACATTTATATCACTTTCTATCTCTACATCATTTCCTTCTTCAACGGATATCTCTCATCCGTTGCCAAGTGGTTGTTCTTCAACGGATAAGCTTAACAGCAGTTATCCGTTGATACCATCAGTTTCTACTTCAACGGATACTCCCTATCCGTTGATGGCCTCTACACACTTAACAGAAACAACTCCAACTGTAGAGGACATGGCAACTGTACAATCACTTTTAGGCTTGAGGGAAGGGAGTGATTTTTTGAGTGAGAGGCTGGGTTGCTCCCAGGCAAAAGGAGAGGTTGAGAGTCACCAAATGCATGCTATTTCTTCCTGCATGGCAAAAGTAAGTGAGAAGAGTGCCACCTTAGAAGGTGAAGGTGAGGGTGTGAGGGTGTGTGTGAGCCAGGGGGAGCCCCTGATGCAAGAACAGAGAGAAATTGAGAGAAAGGCAGGTACAGAAGCTATAAGGGTGGATCCAACCATTGCTAGTGAGTTAATGAAAGTGGATGATGCAGATAAGGAAAGACAATTTCAGCAACACTACAAAGCTGTAATTGATAACATTTCCTTGGATGCTGACACTTTTACTCACCCTGTTTCAGCCTATCAATTATTGGCTGCACAGGACAATGCGGAGGCAGAACAGACACTACATATTGTACACACTTCAGAATCTCTTCTCAGAGACAAAGCTGCTATCAACAGGCTGCCTTCTCAAGCTGGTGAGCCATCTGAAGAATTTGGAGTAAATTCTAATGATGATGACTCTAATTCTTTGAATGAGAGCATGAACTAAGGGGGAGTAGCAGGCCCAAGTTCTGTTCCTAATCTTCCTGCATGGGCATGGGCAAAACCATCAACACCAGGAGAGTTTGGTGTCACTTTGGTCAAACAAGTCATGACAATTCAGCAGGCCATTCAGGAGACTCAGGATGCTGGTACCAAGGCAATTCTTCAAGCTCATCTGGAATCTCTGCATCTCTTGCAGTTGCAGCATTACCAGCAAAATCTAAGTGTGGATGAGCTCAAGCTGGACATTGCTGATCTGAAATCCTACAATGCTGAGAAATTGGATTCAGTTATACCCTATGGTACTATGCAAGATTTGTTGGGGAGACTGAGGAAGGCATCTGGTGCTGACAAGAGGCTGGCCAGATTGGAAGATAGGGTTCAAATCATTGAAGACTCTATGGTCACCATTCTTCAGAATCAACAAACTCAAACAAATCTACTCATGCAGCTGGCACAAGCACAAGGCTTGACCCCTACCCTTGATGATAACAAAAAGGGGGAGAATAAAGGGGAAGGGGAAGGAGAGCCATCTACAACAATTCAGATTTCTCAAGTGCTAGTTCCTGTCATCACAACTTCTCTACCAATTCAAGTCAAAGGAAAGCTAGATGGAATTGATCTAATCCAGATAGCAGCAGCTGAATTGCAAGTCAAAGAGCAAAGGAAGAAGATTGATGAAAAGATGCAACTAATATTTGGTTCTACAACTTCTCAATCACAATCTGTGAAGCATAGCACAAAAGTGGAATCAATTATTATGGAACTCAAGCCAGTAGGGAGGCATAAGGATGGAGAAACTTCTTCCAAAGATCTGCAACCTATGGTTCTCAAGCCCAACAACAGATCCAATAAGGACTCTACAAAGAATCCTCTAAAAGAGGTGAATTTTCCTCTTCCAAAAGCTGATGAGGACAAGCTTTTAGGTAGAAGTATTGCATATCTCAAAGAGACCATGGATGAGGCTGTAAGGAGAAACATGGCTATTATCTTCAGAGAGGGAAAGAGCATATGTGTGATGCAAGGACATCCCAAATTCTCAATAGCCAAGAGGGAAGAAACCAAAAGGTTGAAGGAAGAAGCCAAATAGCTAAAGGCTGACAAAAGAGCACAAGCAAAGCTTGAAAAATAGCTAAAGTCAAGTCAGGCTGAAGAACAGAAAGAAATTGAAGACAAAGGTGAAGATGAAGCTATGGGAGACATGGTTGGTACTGAGATGGAGGAAAGAAGTAAGGAAGAATGGCAGAAAGGGAAAAGAAAGAAGGTCAATGCAAAGAGAAAGAAGGTAGATAAGACTGAAGAAACCCAATCAATATCCAAACCACTACCCTCTATTCCTGAACCCATTGTACCTGACCCCTTCATGAACATTCATGGTGAAACAATCATTCCCAAGGAGGAACCAATTGATTGGGACACCATCAAATTGCCCACCTTCCTAACCTCTTCTCCACCATCAAAGAAGCAGAAAAGAAGAATCAAATCAACACCCTCTAAAGCCTCAATCAAATTCACACAGAAGCCTAAGCCTAAACCTCAAACCTCTAAAGATGATTATGTTCACATCTGTGACATAAAAGAATTTTCAGACATTGAACTCTATCTGGATGAGCTGGAGGATGTAAGGGGAATAGCTGCCTACAGACAGCTACCAGAAAGACTAGTGTTCAAATACAAAGGAGCTGGGGAAAGAACATGGCCTCTTCACAGAATTCTGAATGAAGTCTACTCTACCTTGATTAGAGTCTACTCAGCCATACATAAGGATTCTGGATTTACCAGAACTGCCAGGACTGAGATTCTCAACAAGATTGCCAACATAAGGAAAACTTGGAGGGAGCCCAATGTCTTGCCTAGAACTTTACTCATTCAAGAGAGAGGTATTACAATTCACAAATCACCTCATTGGTTGTTGGAGTTCAGAGACAACAAAGGAGTCAGAAGATTTTTCAGAATTGAAGATCAGCTAAAGATTGCCAGTAATGAAACTCTCAAGGATATGCAATCTAAGTTATATATCAATGAAGAAGATGAAGCTGAATTCTACAGATAACTTCAACTTCAAATAGAGGAGAATGACAGGAGGCTAGGAAAGAAAACCAGGGATCAAAGGAAAAGAAAGTAATTTGCTCAGGCTAAAGGAGCACCCTTGGAAACAATGTATTTCTTCAATTTCATCTCAGCATATACACTTTTGCAGCACTTTTGAATTTCTGCTTTGTTACAGTTTATATATTTGTTAAGTGTTTTGTTATCATCAAGCTAAACCCAAATTTATGCCTACAGTTCTAGTAGACATAAATAGGGGGAGATTGTTAGGAATATGTGTATTAGCTTGATGATAAGTTCAGCAAAACACTTAAGTAGAAATCTAGTGTTTGTAGCCTCAACGGATAAGACCATCTTGGCTATCCGTTGAAGGAGTAGCCTTACTTAGCAATAAGTTTGGTATTGTAGCACATCTCACTCTCTGGTTTCAAGCTATAATTCTTAGATGTTGTTAGGAGATAATCAGTCATGTTGACTACTAATGGATGTACAAATAGGAGGGCTAATTAAAATATTTCATGCCTTGTAATTTTGTATAAGTGAAGAAGTGTCAACGGATATTGAAGACCTTCAACGGATAAGAAACTAAGCTTCAACGGATGTCTCTAACGCTTCAACGGATAAAGCTTCAACTGCTAGAGCATCAATGGATAAAGCCATCAACAGATGAAAGCTTCAACGGATGCACTGCTAGAGCATCAACGGATAAAGCCATCAACGGATGAAAGCTTCAACGGATGCTCAGTCTCATAGCAGTTGATAGTGACAGTTAACAAAGCTGACAGAGGCACATGGATTGACAGAGATGTGGTAGCCTATTTCAGGAACAGCAGAAAAAGCAGCCATTTTTAGTCTGGTTCAAAATGGAAAGTCAACAGATAATTCCATATTACACTGGATAAAAATGGAACAGAAACAAGTGGAGAACTATTGCCTTATTGTACTTGTAACACCCCCAGATCCGGGGTCGGGGATCCGGGTCGTCACGGTCTTTCTTTCCACAATATCACTTCACTTAATTAATAATAAATAACCTTATGTTGTGACCCCACACTAACACACACCACAACCCGTTATAGTCTCAGAGATAAAATTTAAATAAGTACAAGTCTTTGAATCCACAATTTAAAAGTTATTACAACCCAAAATGATTACTTGATAAATTTACAGTTAATTGCCATTAACTACCACCGTTCAAGTTATAATCAGTTCAAAAGTTCATCACATAGATGAGACTACAAGATAATACTTGAATAGATTCAATCTTTGAATATCATTATAAATAATGAAGTTACGAGATACTTCATTAAGTCCCGATATATAAATATATTCATATATATCTCCCATACATTTCCTGAAAACCTCTGTCATGTAAAGTATGAACAGAGTTGCAATATCCAATGAATTTGGAAGGAAAAGAATTTTGGCATAAACCAGATATCTTGCTGATCAGGCAAAGATACCAATAAGTAACCTTTTCTACTAGTAGATGGATGAATCACCACCGGTCATCACCCTGGCCACATAAGGACCTTGTGCTGGACCGCCACCCGGCCTCTTACGCGTTGATGGACTGCCACCCAGCCACTTACACTTTCATAGACCGTACCCCGGCCTGTCGCTTATGCCGACTCAATTAGATGGGCTTACTTCCCGAACATTGGGCAAGTAATCAATTCATTTACCAAAACTGCAATCTCGTTGCGAATATAAAATACACCACAGAGCCGGATTCCCCAGGTTTTGAGCGAGTATTTAAATCCCCTAAAAAAAGGAAGATCTTAAATATAAAAATGAGTTTTGGGATCCGCTCTGACTTTAAAAATCATTTTGAAGACTCAAAAACACTTTATAGAGTGTTTGGAGTAAAGCTGATTTAATGAAGTAAATCAGTCCCCAGAATATTTAGAAAATGACTGAATATTATTATTTAAATAATATTCCCATAAAGAATAATCTTTATAAAAATAATTGAAGTAGAAGTATTAAAACTTATACTTGAAACGAGTATTAAATAACCAAAGATATACTTATATGAAAGTATTATCTTTATTTGAATAATCGAAAATAAGTTTGATTATTGACACCTTATTCTTTAATAAAATAAAGAATATACCTCAGCAAATAATCGGAGTCATAGATCCTCAAATGAATATTCAAATAATATTCATTAAATAATATAAACTGAGTCATAAGCCTTCGAATGAATATTCAAATAATATTCAATAAATAATATAAAAGAGTCATAAGCCCTCGAATGAATATTCAAATAATATTCAATAAATAATATAAAAGAGTCATAAGCCCTCGAATGAATATTCAATTAATATTCAAATAAATAAATAAAAGGAGTCATACGCCTTCGAATAATATTCGAAATAATATTCAATAATAAAATAAAGTTAAAGTTATCGAATAAATCTTATTCGATTAATAGTTTGGAAAACTATAACCATATATATATCCATATCCATATATACAAAATCTACTCGGGATCCTCGAATCCCGGTTTTAGAAAATATTTTCACCTTTGGGTCCTTATACTAAGGGTATATGCAAGTTACCGCTATTCTCTAGCATAGGTATTATCAACTGAACCAACAGATATATATTTCAAGAATATGAAACAGGCATGCATATATATCATATCACATGCTACAATATATCGCAAGAATTTTCTAAATAACCAATATGCATTTATCGCAAGATCATGCATATACAAATGTATACATCACAACAATAGTATAACGGATAGAATACTTGCCTGAGCGACTGGGGGTGATAAAAGGCTCGGGACGAGTCTGGTAACCTATAAACAACAAGTAAGTTGGAATTAAACCAAAGTCACTTGTAAATCTATACTTTAACTAACTTAGACTCTAACGCTTGTTTTGCGCTTACTGATTTGCTTAAGTCACTCGGGTACCCTCGGCTCCACCATTTTTAATAATTTAACCTTTACGAGTTTTAAAGCGATTCCTTCGCGAGTGTCTTACCAACTGCCTAACACACTTACCATAAATGTTTCATACATTAATTAACCCTTTTTGGTCTTTAACCTATATTTCAAAGTAAGGCGAGGGAAAAAGTTTCGTTCGCGAAACGCCGTTACTTGAAACGGTCGTTTCTCCTAAACCGTGCATCGGAATCGAACGAACTACATATCAAAATGAAGCTCGTAACATGAGCTATCTAATCATGGCAGTGGTCATAATCTAGCAGGGGGTTCTCGGGTCCTAATGTTATGCACAAAAACAGTCTAAAGAAAATCGGACGTTACGACGGCTATGTTTACGCGATTTCCAATATTTTAAACTATTCAAAAACCCATTCCAAATCAACTTCAAATCCAACATACAACCAACATCCATCCTAATCACATCATAACAACCCCAACCAATTCAATTTAATCATTCATACTTATGCCTAAGCTTAACTTTAATCATACTTAAGTTCTTTTAATTAAAACAACAACATTTACCATTCCATTTCAATACCAATTCAATTCCAAACTCTAAATCACCAACATTAAGCTACCATATCACCCTACTAATCAAAATCATCTTATAATACATAGGAATCTAGGGTTTGGAGATGGTATACCTTCCTTGAAGTGGTGGGAGGAGCTAGGAAGCCTTAAGAAGCTTTGAGAAGTCTTAGGAATGCTTGGATCTTCAAGGAAAACAAGAAAAACTTCAAGTTAAAAACTTGAAAACACTATTCATTGTCTTCTTCTTTGATTAAATGAAGAAGATTGAGAAGGAATTGATGGCTTAAACTCATGATATAGCCCTAACTAAGCATGAAGATGATTAGGGAATTAACTCACCAATTTAGGAGGCTTGGATCTTGAGTTTTTGAATTCTTGCCCATTTGCAATAGTAAAAAGCCGAGAGCATGATGAACCATGCCTTGGTTTCTTTTTGATTTTGATGAAAATGATTTTTCTTGGCTTGGTTGGCTTGTTTTTGTGTTTGATTTAGTTAATTACCTTGTTGCCCTTGAATTTGTGTGGTTAAAAAGCCACCACACCTCCTTCCTTCCCATGTCATGCTTGTGTCACCTTGCACATGTCATAATGCTCCCACTTGTCCACACCTTGTGGTTTGATGATGTCACAATCCATGGCTTCTTGTACAAGCTTGTCTCTTGGTCACTTATTTGTTTTACGGTTCGCTTATCTTTCGTTCTCGTTTATCGTTTGAGGGATCATACCCGGGATCTTATTACTTAGGTTCCCTTAACCTTTCTCAATATATTGTATTCCTTCTATGATCCTCTCTTATAATCCTTTAATTTAAATCCTTTTTATCCTGTTACCTTTTACTCAATTCTCTCCGTATCTTGTGGATTTCCGGGAAAAATCAAAGTGTTCGGAATTGGATTCTGACGATCTTTACATACACTTATATACCACATAGAGTACTAATAATATCCCATAAGGTCAATAACAGAACCCCTACATAGCGTGGCATGAAAAGTTTTCTCGTTCAGCAAAAATACTATTCATAAGGGTTTCAAAATTTCTCAAAAATTGGGGTTATTACAGTACTTTATCTTTGTCTTCACTTGTAAACTTGGTGTTATATAAACCAAGTAGTAGCTAGTAATTAGATATGAATTTTCCCTGAGCTGTTTAGAAATATCAAGAGAGAAAATCATCTAGTTTGTACTAGGAAGCAGCTGTGATTTAGTTTTGAATCACAGATTTTCTGAAATAACACATCTCTGGTGGAACAACAAATCCACCAGAAAAGTTTTTAAGTTATTTGTGTTCATTACATTTGTGTTTGAATATATATCTGTCTGCATCAGCTCCAAGCAATTCACACACATTTGATCACTCAAACACTTAGTCTTACAAACTGCTCAAAACTTGAAAAAGTTTTGAGATTTACATTCAACCCCCCTTCTGTAAATCTCATTGTTAGTCCACTGGGAATAACAGGTTAAAGTATAGATTTACAAGTGACTTTGGTTTAATTCCAACTCACATGTTGTTTTTAGGTTACCAGACTCGTCCCGAGCCATTTGTAACCCCCAGTCGCTCAGGCAAGTTTTCTACCCGTATAACTGTTGTTGTGATGTATATGTGTATATGCATGATCTTGCGATAAATGCATATTTGTTATTAGCAAATTTTTGCGATATATTGTAGCATGTGATATGGTATATATGCATGCCTGTTTCATATTCTTGATTTATATATCTGTTGGTTCAAATGCTTATAGTTGCATAATACCTATGCTAGAGATAAGCGGTATTTGAGTTTACCCTTAGTATAGGGGACCCAAAAGGTGAACTTTTTCTAAAACCGGGATTCGAGGCTCCCGAGTATAATATATATATATATATATATATATATATATATATATATATATATATGAATAGTTTTTAAAACTATGAATCAAATAAGGTTTATTCGATAACTTTATTTTATTAATGAATATTATTTTGAATATTCATTCGAGTACATATGACTCGGCTTATTTTATTTATTGAATATTATTTTGAATATTCATTCGAGGGCTTATGACTCCGTTTATTTTATTAATGAATATTATTTTGAATATTCATTCGAGGGCTTATGACTCCGTTTATTTTATTAATGAATATTATTTTGAATATTCATTCGAGGGCTTATGACTCCGAGTTATTTACTAATTAATATTCTTTATTTTATTAAAGAATAATGTGTCGGTAATCAAACTTACTTTTGATTATTCAAATGAAGATATTACTTTGGTATAAGTATATCTTTGGTTATTTAATAGTCATTTCAAGTATAAGTTTTACAACATCTACTTCAATTATTTTTATAAAGATTATTCTTTATGGGAATATTATTTAAATAATAATATTCAGATATTTTTTTATATATTGGGACTGATTTATTTTATTAAATCAGCATCACTCCGAACATTCTTAAAAATGTTTTGCGAGTCTTCAAAATGATTTTTAAAAGTTAGAGCGGATCCCAAAACTCATTTTTATATTTAAGATCCTCCTTTCTAAGGGGATTTAAATACTCGCTCAAAACCCGAGGGATCCGGCTCTGTGGTGTGTTTTATATTCGCAACAAGGTTGCTGTCTTGATAAAAGAATTTTGATTACTTACCCAACACTCGGGAAGTAAAATTCTTGGAACAAGTTAATCCATTAACAGGCATCGCCTGAGAAATATTGGTGAGTTTTCCTTTCCAACTAGATACGACTTCTTGGTGGAGCCGTATCAACAAGTTTCTACTTGGGGAAAGGGGGGACGAGCTTTACGTTTCAGAGTCATGGATTTCATCTGAACTAGGAGTGGCGTAAGTGGTCGAGTAGCGCCGGCCCAGCCTTATTATATTGGCCCAAATGGCCCGGAAGTTCCGCTAAGACGGTCCATTCCTTAGGAGTCCAGTGTTCGGTTGACAAGTAAATCCGACAGGTTCTCCTCTATATGTAGAAAATGGTGGGGTTGCACTACTACGACTGATCATCGTAAGTGGTCTTCCTGGCGCAGCAAACTCCTGTAATGAGTTCATCATCCAATTGGATATTTCTGCAACACTACCCAGAGCACTTCGATAGAAAGGCTACGGTTGGGCGATTGTTGAGTGTTGGTCGGGTCAAGTTTTCAAAATGATGTTTGCATCAAATGAAGTATCTCATAACTTCATATTATTTTGATGATATTTTAAAGATTGAATCTATTCAAGTATTATCTTGTAGTCTCATCTATGTGATGAACTTTTGAACTAATTATAACTTGAACGGTGGTAGTTCAAGTAGTATTTGGAAAAAGATATAAGTATATTGGAGTATCTTGTAACTTCATCTTTTAAACTTATATCTAGTAAATGATTATCTTATGCATGTCAAAGATTTTCAGAAAAACGTTGAGACAAGGTTAGATATATGAGATCACCTTGCAACGATAGTTTTATACAGTTATAAACTGGAACTCTGTGTATATTATGCATGGAAGAGGACTTCCAAGATTTTGAAAAGTATATATGTATATATACTGAATATTTTGCGACTTCATCGCATTAAGATATCAAACTTGGTTCATTTCTTTTGACCAAGACTTTCATGAGTACTATGAGAAGGCTGATATACTGTAAATCATTATACATATTATTTTGGTGGGCTTGCTGCTCACCCTTGCTTTCTTCTTTCATCACACAACAACAGATAGAAAAGATGAACAGGACCAAGCTCCCAATTCGCGAGCGGATAGGAAACATTCCGTAGTTTCCTATAGGCGTTGATGTCGTTGTAGCTGAGGTAGGAACTACCAATAGGCTAGGCTTCAACTTTTGATGTACCAGATTTATATATATTTATGAATTTTTAATAATGGCAAAGAAATGTAAATTTATTCAGAAACCCTTTTAAGGTGTATTGGCATATAATTGTGGAATAAAACGACTTGTGATTATTTTTGGATATTCATCTCTGAGACTATAACTTGTGGTGTGTGTGTTTATTGTGGGGTCACAGTACAGAGTAGTTGATTATTTATTAAGATTGGGTGTTATTAAGGGAAATGGAACTCGTGACAACTCGGATCCCCGACCCCGGATTTGGGGGTGTTACATCGTTTGCGGTAGTCCCACTATAAAGTCCATAGCAATATTTTCCCATTTCCATTCTGGAATCTTTAGGGGCTGGATTAATCCGCTTGGTCGTTGATGTTCTGCCTTCACTTTCTGACAAGTATAACACTTTGCAACCCATTCTGCCACGTCTCGCTTCATATTTGGCCTCCAAAAGTTCTGCTTTAAGTCCCGATACATCTTGGTGCTTCCTAGATGGATTGAAAATCTTGAATTGTGGGCTTCTTGCAGGATCTCATTCTTCAATTCAGGTACATGAGGAATCCAAATTCTTGAGGAAAACCTTAGTATACCTTGCTCATCCTTTTGAGTACCAATCTCTTCTCCAGTTAGCTGATTCTTCTCTTTCTCCATTACCTCTTCCTGACATTTCCTTATCTTTTCCACTATTGTTGGTTGAAAAGTCATTGCACGAAAAACTTCTTCAACTATTCCACAATCACAAAGTTCCAATCCAAATCTCTTAATCTCTTCAGACAATTCTTTTGGTGTTGCTATCATATTCAATCTCGCCTTCCTACTTAAAGCATCGGCTACAACATTCGCTTTTCCAGGATGATAATTTATTGAACAATCATAGTCCTTGATCAATTCCAACCATCTCCTTTGCCTCATATTGAGCTCCTTCTGAGTGAAAATGTACTTTAAACTCTTGTGATCCATGTAGATTTCACACTTTTCTCCGTAGAGGTAATGTCTCCAAATCTTAAGTGCGAACACTATGGCGGCTAGTTCCAAATCATGCGTCGGGTACTTTAATTCATGCGGTTTTAACTGTCTTGACGCATACGCGATCACCTTATTGTGTTGTATTAGCACACAGCCCAATCATTTATGTGAAGCGTCGCTGAAAATCACGAAGTTTCCTTGGTCATCTGGTAGTACTAACACCGGAGCTGTTACCAATCTCTGTTTCAACTCTTGAAAGCTATCCTCACATTCTGCACTCCATTCGAACTTCTGATTCTTCCTGGTTAACTTAGTCAATGGCGCGGCGATTTTCAAAAAATCCTTGACAAACCTTCTATAATACCCTGCCAATCCTTGAAAACTTCACACTTCTGTAGGTGTCTTTGGCCTCTCCCAACTCATAATCGCCTCAATCTTTGCCGGATCTACTTTAACTCCTTCATTTCCAATGACATGTCCCAAAAATTGAACTTCCTTTAACCAAAACTCACGTTTGGAAAACTTGGCATACAACTTCTCTTGCCGGAGTATCTCCAATACTATCCATAGGTGCTGCTTATGTTCTTCTTCTGACTTAGAATTAATAAGGATGTCATCAATGAATTCCACTACGAACTTGTCCAAATACTTTTTAAATACCTGATTCATCAGATCCATAAATGCGGTCGGGGCATTAGTCAATCCAAAAGGCATTACTAAGAATTCATAATGTTCGTATCTGGTCCTGAATGCTGTCTTGGAAATATCTTCTTCCTTGATCTTTAATTGGTGGTATCCTGATCTCAAGTCAATCTTTGAAAAGCACTTTGCTCCCTTCAGCTGATCAAATCGGTCATCTATTCTTGGTAGCGGGTAGCGGTTCCTAATCGTTACCTTGTTCAACTCCCGATAATCTATACATAGCCGCATATTTCCATCTTTCTTCTTTACAAACAGAACAGGTGCTCCCCATGGCGACGTACTTGGCCGTATCACTCCTTTGTCCAACAATTCTTGTAGCTGGCTCGCCAACTCTTTCATTTCTGCTGGTGCCATCCTATATGGGGCCTTTGAAACTGGTTTTGTGCCCGGAGCAAGGTTGATCTCGAACTCGATTTGTCGATCTGGCGGTAAGCCCAGTAGTTCGTCTGGAAACACATTTGGTAACTCGTTAACTACGGGGATATCTTCTATGCTGGGGTTGCCCTTTTCTGAATCCATTACATATGCTAGGAATGACTCACAACCTTTTCTAAGTAGCTTCTTAGCCTGAACGATTGTAAGAAACAGTTGATCTTGCCTCTGTCCCTTAAATACTACCTTCTCTCCACTCTTCGTCTTTAAATACACTTTCTTGGTCTTACAATTAATCTGGGCGTTATTCTTCCCTAATCAATTCATACCTAAAATTATATCAAACTCTCCCAACTTGAAGAGTATCAAGTCGGCTGAAAACTTATGCCCCGAAATATCAATCTCACACTTCGGGCAGAATTGATTCACAGGAATCTTCTCTTGGTTCGCAATTACCACATTTACTACCTCACTCATAATCATTTTATCACATTGAAGTTTATCAACAAAAGTTTCTGATATGAAAGATCTCGTTGCTCCCGAATCAATCAATACTTTAGCTGTGACATTATTTAGTAAAAGTGTACCTGCTATCACCTCAGAGTTCTGAACAGCGTCCTTCATTTTCAAATCGAATGTCCTTGTTGTTGCTTGCGGAGTTGTTGTAGGTGGTGGAGGTAATGCCAATACCTCGGCTGGCACACTTGCACTGGTACTTGCCACATTCATTAGAACTTTGACTGGTCCGGTTGTCTTGCACCCCCTCGCTATGTGTCCAGTCTTTCCACACTTGTAACATGTAACTCCTGGCTTTGGCATCTTACACTCGTTTGTCAAATGTCCTTTATGGTTGCACCTATAGCATGTCATGCTCAGCTTATTACACACTCCGGGGTGCCTTCTTCCACAATGTTTGCATTCCAGTCTCTGGAATCTGTTTTCTCCAACTTGTCCTTGACTTGTCTGGTTGTTCCCTTTCGATTCTTGTCTTTTGCCCAAATTCCCCTTCTTTTGAAAATTTCAGCCTTTATGGAATCCAAACCTCTTTACATTCCGATCTTGTGAATTTCCGGCTTCAGACTTTTCTCCATAAAATGGAACCTTTCTCTTCTTGTTATCCCTTTCCTTTCTTGACTACATCCCATTATTCTCAATCAGAGCAGCTTTCTGTACTACTCTCGCATAAGTATCAAGCTCAAACATAGCCACTCTATCTCTGATCCAAGGCTCCAATCCTTGTTGAAATCTCTTTGCTTTTTCCTCCTCACTGCTGGTATACTTTATCACAAACCTTGACAACTCTGTGAATTTCTTCTCATACTCCAGTACAGACATATTCCCTTGCTTCAACTCAAGAAATTTAAGCTCCATCTGATTCTGCATGTAATTAGGGTAATACTATTCCAGAAATAACTTCTTAAATCTTTCCAAAGAAACTAGCTGAGTTGCTTCCATAGCTTTTACTGATTCCCACCAATAGATGACTTCGCCCTTGTAATAACCCCAAAATTTTCAACTTTTTTGTAACCCTTGTGAATAGTGTTTTAGCTGAATGAGAAAACTTTTCACGCCACACTATGTAGGGGTTCTGTTATGGATATTCTGGGATATTATTAGTACTCTATGTAGTATATAAGTGTATTTAAAGATCGTCAGAATCCAATTCCGAACACTTTGGTTTTTCCCGGAAATCCACAAGATACGGAGAGAATTGAGTATAAGGTAACAGGATAAAAAGGATTTAAATTAAAGGATTATAATAGAGGATCATAAAAAGGAATATAATGTATTGAGAAAGGTTAAGGGAACCTAAGTAATAAGATCCCGGGTATGATCCTTCAAACGATAAACGAGAACGAAAGTTAAGCGAACCGTATAACAGATCAGCGGTCATTAGGCAAACGATTAGGAAGTTAATCAAAGGGATTAGTGGGAATGATGTCATCCAACCAATAGAAAGGGGACAAGGAGGGAAAGATGACATCACCACATGACACAAGCATGACATGGGAAGGAAGGAGGTGTGGTGGCTTTGTAACCACACAAATTCAAGGGCAAGAAGGTAATTGACTAAATCAAACACAAAAGCAAAGCAACCAAGCCAAGTAAATTCATTCTTCATCAAAAATCAAAAAGAACCAAGGCCTTGTTCATCCTTGCTCTCGGCTTTTCACTATTCATTAGGCAAGAAATTTCAAAAATTCAAGATCCAAGCTTCCTAAATTGGTGAGTAAATTCCCTAATCATCTTCATGCTTAGTTAGGGCTATATCATGAGTTTAAGCCATTAATTCCTTCTCAATCTTCTTCATTTAATCAAAGAAGAAGATTATGAATAGTGTTTTCAAGTTTTTAACTTGAAGTTTTTCTTGTTTTTCTTGAAGATCCAAGCATTCCTAAGACTTCTCAAAGCTTCTTAAGGCTTCCTAGCTCCTCCCACCACTTCAAGGAAGGTATACCATCTCCAAACCCTAGATTCCTATATATTATAAGATGATTTTGATTAGTAGGATGATATTGTAGCTTGTTGTTGTGATTAGAGTTTGGGATTTGAAATGGTAGTGAAATGGAATGGTAAATGTTGTGGTTTTGATTAAAAGAACTTAAGTATGATTAAAGTTAAGTTTAGGCATAAGTATGAATGATTAAATTGAATTGGTTGGGGTTGTTATGATGTGATAAGGATGGATGTTGGTTGTATGTTGGATTTGAGGTTGATTTGGGATGGTTTTGAATGGTTTAAAATATTGGAAATCGCGTAAACATAGCCGTCGTAACGTCCGATTTTCTTTAGACTGTTTTTGTGCATAGCAATAAGACCCGAGAACCCCCTGCTAGATTATTACCACTGCCATGTTTAGATAGCTCATGTTACGAGCTTCGTTTTGATATGTAGTTCGTTCGATTCCGATGCACGGTTTAGGAGAAACGACCGTTTCAAGTAACGGTGTTTCGCGAACGAAACTTTTCCCCTCGCCTTACTTTGAAACATAGGTTAAAGACCAAAAAGGGTTAATTAATGTATGAAACATTTATGGTAAGTGTGTTAGGCAGTTGGTAAGACACTCGCGAAGGAATCGCTTTAAAACTCATAAAGGTTAAATTATTAAAAATGGTGGAGCCGAGGGTACCCGAGTGACTTAAGCGAATCAGTGAGCGCAAAACAAGCGTTAGAGTCTAAGTTAGTTAAAGTATAGATTTACAAGTGATTTTGGTTTAATTCCGACTTACTTGTTGTTTATAGGTTACCAGACTCGTCCCGAGCCTTTTATCACCCCAAGTCGCTCAGGCAAGTTTTCTACCCGTTATACTGTTGTTGTGATGAATATGTGTATATGCATGATCTTGCGATAAATGCATATTGGTTATTAGCATATTCTTGCGTTATATTGTAGCATGTGATATGGTATATATGCATGCCTGTTTCATATTCTTGATTTATATATCTGTTGGTTCAAATGCTTATAGTTGTATAATACCTATGCTAGAGGATAGCGGTAACTTGCATATACCCTTAGTATAGGGACCCAAAGGTGAAAATATTTTCTAAAACCGGGAGTCGAGGATCCCGAGTAGATTTTGTATATATGGATATGGATATATATATATATATATTTATTTATATATATATAGTTATAGTTTTCCAAACTATTAATCGAATAAGGGTTATTCGATAACTTTATATTAATTATTGAATATTATTTCGAATATTATTCGAGGGCTTATGACTCCTTTATATTATTATTGAATATTACTTGGATATTCAATCGAGGATATATGACTCCTTTATTTTTTGAATATTATTTATAATATTCATTCGAGGTATTATGACTCCGCTTATTACTAAAATATATTCTTTATTTTATTAAAGAATAAGGTGTCAATAATCAAACTTATTTTCAATTATTCAAATAAAGATAATACTTTCATATAAGTGTATCTTTGGTTATCTAATACTCGTTCCAAGTATAAGTTTTAATACTTCTACTTCAATTATTTTCATAAAGATAATTCTTTATGAGAATATTATTTAAATAATAATATTCAGATATTTTCTAATATATCGGGACTGATTTATTTTGTTAAATCAGCATCACTCCAAACATTCTTAAAAATGTTTTGCGAGTCTTCAAAATGAGTTTTAAAAGTTAGAGCGGATCCCAAAACTCATTTTTATATCTAAGATCCTCCTTTCGAAGGGGATTTAAATACTCGCTCAAAACCTGAGGGATCCGGCTCTATGGTGTATTTTATATTCGCAACAAGGTTGCTGTTTTGATAAATGAATTGATTACTTGCCCAATGTTCGGGAAGTAAGCCCATCTAATTGAGTCGGCATAAGCGACAGGCCGGGGTACGGTCTATCAAAGTGTAAGTGGCTGGGTGGCAGTCCATCAACGCGTAAGAGGCCGGGTGGCGGTCCAGCACAAGGTCCTTATGTGGCTAGGGTGATGACCGGTGGGGGATTCATCCATCTACTAGTAGAAAAGGTTACTTATTGGTATCTTTGCCTGATCAGCAAGATATCTGGTTTATGCCAAAATTCTTTTCCTTTCCAAAATTCATTGGATGTTTCAAACTTTGTTCATGCTTTACATAACAGAGGTTCCAGGAAATGTTTAAGAGATATATATGTGGATATATATATATATCGGGACTAAATAAAGTATCTCGTAACTTTATTTCATTCAATAATATTTCAAAGATTGAATCTATTCAAGTCTTAACTTGTGGTCTCATCTATGGGATGTTTTTTTTTAAAAACTTATAATACTTTGAACGGTGGTAGTTCAAGTAGCTTTATAAATGATATAAGTGTAGTGAAGTATTGGTAACTTCATTCCTTGTTTTTACTTATATCTAGTAAGTAATTATCCTACACATGATAGAGATTCTATTAAGTATCCATTTAGATACTTATATTATTGTTATCACTATGTATTATCTTGCGAGCTGTAAGGCTCACTCTTGCTTTATTTCTTCATCACACAACAACAGTTAGGAGAGATGGCCAGACTCCAGCAGACCCAGCGCAAGCGCGTGGGAAGCGTCCCGTGTCTTCCCGATGATGTTGTAGCTGCTATAGCTGTAGAGGTAGATCTATTGTAGTTCAGACCATCTACTTTTGAGAATCAAATTATGTATAATTATAACTTGTGGCAGATAATGGCAATTAACTGTAAATTTATCAAGTAATCATTTTGGGTTGTAATAACTGTTAAATGGTGGATTCAAAGACTTGTACTTATTTCAATTTCATCTCTGAGACTATAACGGGTTGTGGTGTGTGTTAGTGTGGGGTCACAGCATAAGGTTATTATTATTAATTAAGTGAAGTGATATTGTGGAAAGAAAGACCGTGACGACCCGGATCCCCGACCCCGGATCTGGGGGTGTTACAGAAATGGTATCAGAGCTAAGCGTTATAAACCTCAGAGATGATGCGTCGATATAATAACAAACTCACAAAGATAATAAGAACTCTTGCCAAGTTCATGGTCGGACTACTTAAAGTAGTGCTGACAGTTAAAACCCTTACGGGAACCCTTATAAGTATCATGATAGTAACTTAGCTCGTTTAATGTGTAGGCGCCTGAGATAGAGGACCCTGAGATGTTCGAGCATGAGCATGATGAGGCATTGCTAGATGTTGAGGATCAGGAGGAGCCTGAGATGGAGGAGGATGAGGAGGACCCCTCAGAGGAGCTTGAGACGGAGGTCATTGCTATTTCAGATGAGGAGGACCCCTCAGAGGAGTCAGAGACAGAGGTTATTGCTATTCCAGATGAGGAGGACCTGGATGAGGTCCCAGTAGCTGAGGAGCGTGTTGGACCTATGGTAGTGTATGATGGTACCCCATTACCCACACTTCCGGTGGTCAGAGCCCCTACCCCTCCACCACTATCTTGGATTCCTGATGATGACAGCTCAGAGACCCATACTTTCGAGCCTAGGCAGACCGAGGAGGCACCCTCAGCGGCTCCGGATTCACCACCTCTTGACCCTGCCCACAGGCAGTCTTCGTTAGCACATGGATATGTTCAGGATGTTCTGAGGACCCGAGTGGCTGTTGCCGAGGGCCGACTAGATGAGGCCAGGAGGGAGTTGGATGCAGAGAGGGCGGGTAGGCGTACCCGAGCTTATGAGACTAGGGCTTCTATACCCCAATCCTTGAGGAGGGAGCTTACGGGGATAGAGCTCACATCCCGAGCGAGGCTCAGATCACTCCATGGGGACAGGCATGGTAGGATCTCTAGGCGGCAGGCCGACTATATCTTCCGTCATGCGATGGAAAGGGTTTGGGAGCTGACCCGCTCCGGTGTGTGATTCAGGATTGATGATGGAATAGTCTAGTTGTCTAGTTAGCCGAGGCCTTAGTAAGAGCCAATTTTCCGTGATAGTTGACTTGTATATAGCATCCATTTTTCTGACTAGACAGATAGACTCTTGTGTATCACTTTTGGGACAGATGACTGTAGCACTGTTGTACTTTTGACCAGATCAAACTAGGTATTTCTCACATTATGTATATATTTGTTTCCTTTCGGTTCAGTTCCATAGTGAAGGGATCACTGTTTTTATCATTATTATTACTGCACCTCGTATTAGAACTTTCTTAAAATAATAGAATTACGATATACGTTCTCCCCATTATAAGAGCTGTGCAAGGCACAATGTTGTATATGATTGTGACCTAACGTTGAATTTTCCCAATAATTTTTTTATTATTATCAGAATCATGCCGCCAAGAAAGATTGGAACTAGGGTGAACCCTGGATCTGAGGACCAGGGAAGCCATAATCAGGACAATAGAAACCAAGAACACAGTGAAGAGGAAGATGAGGATTATGTGGAACAGGATGACTCCCTGTATGAAGAGGAAGAGGAAACATATGATGTTGAGGGATTTGAGATAGAGGCTGAAGAAGGAGAAACCGAGGTTGAGCAACCAGTACCAAACCCAGGCATGGATCCCATGGGCCAGTTCATGCAACTCCTAAGGCAGAATTTGGAACGTCAACCCAACCCACCCCCTCAAGGAAGTAACAATGCTGTGGCAAACTCTTTCAGGGCTTTTAAGTCCCTTAAGCCCCCTGAGTTCCACGGATCAGCCGACCCAGTTGAGGCAAGGGCATGGTTAAAGGAAATGGAGAAATCTTTTGAGATTTTGAGTACCGAGGAGGCACAGAAGACTGTATTTGCTACCTACCTTCTGAAAGGAGAAGCTAACTACTGGTGGGAGGCCAAGAAAAACATGGAGACAGATGTTATTATAACCTGGGAGAGATTTAGTCAGTTGTTTCTGGGAAAGTATTTCCCGAGGTTTATGGAAAACCAGATGGAGCTCAAGTTCTTGGAGCTAAAGCAGAATAACTTGTCTGTAGTAGAGTACGAAGCGATATTTACTGAGTTATCAAGGTTTGTGCCGGAGTTTATGAGCACCGAGGAAAAGAAAGCTAGAAGGTTTCAGCAGGGACTGAAACCGTGGATTCAGAATAGGGTGGCAATCCTTGAGCTTACGGACTATGCCACTCTGGTGCAAAAGGCAACGATTGTAGAAGTTGGAAGTGAACAGATGCAGAAGGAAAGAGAGAAGAAATGAATAAAGAGGAAAAGTATGAGCATGGGTGGAGGTTCCGTAGGAAGGAGCTTCCCAACTAGATTTAATCGAGGAGCAGTGTCCCTACCAGGAAGGAACACTGGGTTTAAGCGTCCAATGAGTGTGAGTGTGAGCCAGGGCGGCCAGAAGTCAAGAATGTCCTATTCCATCCAGTCTCGACCCCCATTGCCAGCCTGTAACATATGTGGAAGGAATCACACTGGTGAGTGTAAAGGAAAGCATGTAACCTGTTTTAAGTGCGGTCGGGAAGGCCACTACTCAAATAAGTGCCCATCATCAACCCCTGCCGTCATTCCAACCGCCACTTGTCATCAGTACGGACGCCCAGGTCATTAGAAGAGGGAATGCCCAATGAACAAACCAGCAGCTTCGGGAGCAAGCAGGGCTGCTTCTAATAAGCCACCTACTGCGAGGACTTTCAACATGACAGTCCAGGATGCTATGAAAGATTCAGATGTGATAGCAGGTACCTTTTCTCTAAATTCAGTCAGTGCAAATGTTTTATTTGATTCGGGAGCAACTAAATCTTTTATATCAAAGGACTTTGCGCGTAAGTTAAGACTTAAGGCTGAACCCATGATAGAACCCTTACAAGTAGAAATAGCCAATCATGAAATTATTCCTGTTAACCAGATTCACCCCGCCTGTGAGATAGGCATTGGGGAGCAATCTTTCAGTGTTGATCTGATTCATTTTAAATTAGGGGAGTTTGATGTGATTTTGGGAATGGACTGGCTATCTAGCAACGATGCTCAGATAGACTGTAAAGGGAAGAAAGTTAAGTTAAATATCCCCGGGAAGAAAGAAGTTATATTTAGAGGAAAGAGGCAGGCGCAGAAATTTTTGACCATGGCCCAGGCCAAAAGGATGCTACGAAAAGGAAGTGAGGCTTACCTAGCCTATGTGGTGGACACGCAGAAGGAGGTGCCCAACTTATAAGATATTCCAGTAGTCAACGAATTTGAAGATGTATTCCCACAAGACCTTCCGAGATTACCACCCAATAGAGTGATTGAATTTGCTATTGAGTTGGCCCCAGGGACGGCGCCAGTTTCAAAAGCACCTTACCGGTTAGCCCCGTTAGAAATGAAGGAATTAGCTATCCAATTGCAGGAACTCTTGGATAAGGGTATGATAAGACCCAGTGTGTCTCCGTGGGGAGCACCAGTTTTATTTGTTAAGAAGAAAGATGGGAGCATGAGGTTGTGCATCGACTATCGAGAGTTGAACAAGTTAACCATAAAGAACAGGTACCCATTGCCTAGAATAGACGATCTGTTTGACCAGCTAAAGGATGCTGTTTATTTTTTCCAAGATCGACCTGAGAACTGGATATCACCAACTAAAGATTAAACCCGAAGATATTTCCAAGACAGCGTTCCGTACCAGGTATGGGCATTATGAGTTCTTGGTAATGTCCTTTGGATTAACCAACGCCCCAGCGGCTTTCATGGATTTAATGAATAGAGTATTTAAGAAGTACTTGGACAAGTGTGTGATAGTTTTTATCGATGATATTTTGATCTACTCAAGGACTGAGGCAGAACATGCAGAGCATTTGAGGATAGCTCTAGGAATACTCAGAGAGGAGCAGTTATATGCCAAATTCTCGAAGTGTGAATTCTGGCGGAATGAAGTACAGTTTTTAGGACATGTGATCAATAAAGAAGGAGTATTGGTCGACCCCTCCAAGATAGAGGCGGTCTCAAATTGGGAAAGGCTAACCACACCCACAGAGGTAAGGAGTTTCATAGGATTGGCCGGCTACTATCGTAGATTTGTTCAGGACTTTGCGAAGATCGCAGCCCCTTTGACACGACTTACTCGTAAGACAAAGAAGTTTGAATGGACGGAGAAATGCGAGAACAGTTTTCAGGAATTAAAGAAAAGGTTGATAACGGCTCCGGTATTGGCATTGCCGGACGGAAAAGGAGATTTTGTGATATATAGTGACGCGTCGCACAAAGGATTAGGATGTGTGCTTATGCAGCACGGTAAAGTTATTGCGTATGCGTCGAGACAACTGAAGGAATACGAGGTTAGATATCCTACTCATGACCTTGAGCTCGCGGCAATAGTATTTGCTTTAAAAATTTGGAGGCACTACTTGTATGGAGAGAAGTGCGAGATTTTCACAGACCATAAGAGCCTCAAGTACATATTTACGCAGAAAGAGCTCAACATGCGCCAGAGGAGATGGTTAGAACTAATCAAGGACTATGATTGTGAGATTCTCTATCATCCAGGGAAAGCCAATGTGGTGGCTGATGCCCTTAGTAGAAAGGAAAGACTCAGAATGATAACGACTTCGGAAGAGTTGATAAGGGATTTTGAGAGAATGGAAATAGAAGTAAAGGTAACCGGAACCGGAACTGAAAAGCTTTTTGAGATCTCAATGCAGCCAGAGTTATTGGAAAAGATCAGATTGTGCCAGGAGAAAATAATGAATGAAGGCAGAGAGTCAATGACTGGAGAGGAGATCCATACCGAGAAAGATGATAAAGGGATAATGAGGTACTCCTACCGAATTTGGGTTCCGAATGTTCAAGAACTTAAAGATGAGATTTTGGATGAAAGCCATAGTTCAAGGAATTCCATTCACCCGGGAAGTACCAAGATGTATAGGGATTTGAAGGAATATTACTGGTGGCCCAACATGAAGAGGGACGTAGCAGAATGGGTAAACAAGTGTTTGACTTGCCAAAGAGTAAAGGCAGAGCACCAGAGACCCAGTGGACTTTTGCGACCCCTGGAGATTCCCGAATGGAAATGGGAACAGATAGCGATGGATTTTGTTGTAGGCTTGCCAAGGACGAAAGCCAATCACGACGCCATTTGGGTAATTATAGACCGACTGACAAAGTCAGCTCATTTCATTCCTATCAATGAGAGATACACAGTCGATAGACTGTGGACATTTACCTTAAGGAAATAGTGACGCGACATGGAGTCCCAGCGTCCATTGTCTCAGACCGAGACCCCAGGTTCAACTCCAGATTTTGGAGGAGCTTTCAGGAATGTGCGGGGACCAAGTTAAATATGAGTACCGCGTACCATCCCCAGACGGATGGACAGAGTGAAAGGACCATCCAGACACTAGAAGATATGTTGAGAGTCTGTGCAATAGACCTTAAAGGAAGTTGGGATGATCACTTGCCGTTGATCGAGTTTTCTTATAACAATAGCTTTCATGCTAGCATCGGAATGCCGCCTTATGAGGCCATGTACGGAAGAAGGTGTCGATCTCCCTTATACTGGGATGAAGTAGGAGAGCGGAAGATGCTCGGACCCGAAGTGGTCCAAAGGACCAAAGATATAGTGGATCTTATCAGAGGGCGACTTGTAGCAGCCCAAGACAGACAGAAGAAATATGCAGACCTAGCTCGAAAGGACAAGGAATATGAAGTAGGGGACTTAGTACTGTTGAAAGTATCCCCTTGGAAGGGATTAATGAGGTTCGGAAAGAAAGGAAAACTAAGCCCAAGATACATTGGACCTTTTGAGATATTAAGACGGATTGGAAAGTTAGCTTACGAGCTAGCCCTACCCCCTAATTTGCAACAAGTTCATAATGTGTTCTATGTGTCAATGCTAAGGAGGTATCATCGGGATGCCAGACATATAGTGGAGTACGAGCAGGTGGATATGCAGCCAGATCTAACTTACGTGGAGAAGCCAGTAAGGATTATGGATAAGAAGGAGCAGGTGCTTCGGAACAAAGTGATCAAGCTAGTCAGAGTACTATGGCAGAATCATAACGTGGAAGAATCAACTTGGGAACTAGAGAGCACAATGCTAGAAAAGTACCCCCATTTGTTTTCTGTTTGATTCCGGGACGGAATCCTTTTAAGGAGGGGAGACTGTAATAACCCCAAAATTTTCAACTTTTTTGTAACCCTTGTGAATAGTGTTTTAGCTGAATGAGAAAACTTTTCACGCCACACTATGTAGGGGTTCTGTTATGGTATTCTGGGATATTATTAGTACTCTATGTAGTATATAAGTGTATGTAAAGATCGTCAGAATCCAATTCCGAACACTTTGGTTTTTCCCGGAAATCCACAAGATACGGAGAGAATTGAGTATAAGGTAACAGGATAAAAAGGATTTAAATTAAAGGATTATAATAGAGGATCATAAAAAGGAATATAATGTATTGAGAAAGGTTAAGGGAACCTAAGTAATAAGATCCCGGGTATGATCCTTCAAACGATAAACGAGAACGAAAGTTAAGCGAACCATATAACAGATCAGCGGTCATTAGGCAAACGATTAGGAAGTTAATCAAAGGGATTAGTGGGAATGATGTCATCCAACCAATAGAAAGGGGACAAGGAGGGAAAGATGACATCACCACATGACACAAGCATGACATGGGAAGGAAGGAGGTGTGGTGGCTTTGTAACCACACAAATTCAAGGGTAAGAAGGTAATTGACTAAATCAAACACAAAAGCAAAGCAACCAAGCCAAGTAAATTCATTCTTCATCAAAAATCAAAAAGAACCAAGGCCTTGTTCATCCTTGCTCTCGGCTTTTCACTATTCATTAGGCAAGAAATTTCAAAAATTCAAGATCCAAGCTTCCTAAATTGGTGAGTAAATTCCCTAATCATCTTCATGCTTAGTTAGGGCTATATCATGAGTTTAAGCCATTAATTCCTTCTCAATCTTTTTCATTTAATCAAAGAAGAAGACTATGAATAGTGTTTTCAAGTTTTTAACTTGAAGTTTTTCTTGTTTTTCTTGAAGATACAAGCATTCTTAAGACTTCTCAAAGCTTCTTAAGGCTTCCTAGCTCCTCCCACCACTTCAAGGAAGGTATACCATCTCCAAACCCTAGATTCCAATATATTATAAGATGATTTTGATTAGTAGGATGATATTGTAGCTTGTTGTTGTGATTAGAGTTTGGGATTTGAAATGGTAGTGAAATGGAATGGTAAATGTTGTGGTTTTGATTAAAAGAACTTAAGTATGATTAAAGTTAAGTTTAGGCATAAGTATGAATGATTAAATTGAATTGGTTGGGGTTGTTATGATGTGATAAGGATGGATGTTGGTTGTATGTTGGATTTGAGGTTGATTTGGGATGGTTTTGAATGGTTTAAAATATTGGAAATCGCGTAAATATAGCCGTCGTAACGTCCGATTTTCTTTGGACTGTTTTTGTGCATAGCATTAGGACCCGAGAACCCCCTGCTAGATTATGACCACTGCCATGTTTAGATAGCTCATGTTACGAGCTTCGTTTTGATATGTAGTTCGTTCGATTCCGATGCACGGTTTAGGAGAAACGACCGTTTCAAGTAACGGCGTTTCGCGAACGAAACTTTTCCCCTCGCCTTACTTTGAAACATAGGTTAAAGACCAAAAAGGGTTAATTAATGTATGAAACATTTATGGTAAGTGTGTTAGGCAGTTGGTAAGACACTCGCGAAGGAATCGCTTTAAAACTCGTAAAGGTTAAATTATTAAAAATGGTGGAGCCGAGGGTACCCGAGTGACTTAAGCGAATCAGTGAGCTCAAAACAAGCGTTAGAGTCTAAGTTAGTTAAAGTATAGACTTACAAGTGATTTTGGTTTAATTCCAACTTACTTGTTGTTTATAGGTTACCAGACTCGTCCCGAGCCTTTTATCACCCCAAGTCGCTCAGGCAAGTTTTCTACCCGTTATACTGTTGTTGTGATGAATATGTGTATATGCATGATCTTGCGATAAATGCATATTGGTTATTAGCAAATTCTTGCGTTATATTGTAGCATGTGATATGGTATATATGCATGCCTGTTTCATATTCTTGATTTATATATCTGTTGGTTCAAATGCTTATAGTTGCATAATACCTATGCTAGAGGATAGCGGTAACTTGCATATACCCTTAGTATAGGGACCCAAAGGTGAAAATATTTTCTAAAACCGGGAGTCGAGGATCCCGAGTAGATTTTGTATATATGGATATGAATATATATATATATATATATTTATATATATATATATATGGTTATTGTTTTCCAAACTATTAATCGAATAAGGGTTATTCGATAACTTTATTTTAATTATTGAATATTATTTCGAATATTATTCGAGGGCTTATGACTCCTTTATATTATTATTGAATATTACTTGGATATTCAATCGAGGATGTATGACTCCTTTATTTTTTGAATATTATTTATAATATTCATTCGAGGTATTATGACTCCGCTTATTACTAAAATATATTCTTTATTTTATTAAAGAATAAGGTGTCAATAATCAAACTTATTTTCGATTATTCAAATAAAGATAATACTTTCATATAAGTGTATCTTTGGTTATTTAATACTCGTTTCAAGTATAAGTTTTAATACTTCTACTTCAATTATTTTCATAAAGATAATTCTTTATGAGAATATTATTTAAATAATAATATTCAGATATTTTCTAATATATCGGGACTGATTTATTTTGTTAAATCAGCATCACTCCAAACATTCTTAAAAATGTTTTGCGAGTCTTCAAAATGATTTTTAAAAGTTAGAGCGGATCCCAAAACTCATTTTTATATTTAAGATCCTCCTTTCGAAGGGGATTTAAATACTCGCTCAAAACCTGAGGGATCCGGCTCTATGGTGTATTTTATATTCGCAACAAGGTTGCTGTTTTGATAAATGAATTGATTACTTGCCCAATGTTCGGGAAGTAAGCCCATCTAATTGAGTCGGCATAAGCGACAGGCCGGGGTACAGTCTATCAAAGTGTAAGTGGCTGGGTGGCAGTCCATCAACGCGTAAGAGACCGGGTGGCGGTCCAGCACAAGGTCCTTATGTGGCCAGGGTGATGACCGGTGGGGGATTCATCCATCTACTAGTAGAAAAGGTTACTTATTGGTATCTTTTCCTGATCAGCAAGATATCTGGTTTATGCCAAAATTCTTTTCCTTTCCAAATTCATTGGATGTTTCAAACTCTGTTCATGCTTTACATAACAGAGGTTCCAGGAAATGTTTAAGAGATATATATGTGGATATATATATATCGGGACTAAATAAAGTATCTCGTAACTTTATTTCATTCAATAATATTTCAAAGATTGAATCTATTCAAGTCTTAACTTGTGGTCTCATCTATGGGATGTTTTTTTTAAAAAAACTTATAATACTTTGAACGGTGGTAGTTCAAGTAGCTTTATAAATGATATAAGTGTAGTGAAGTATTGATAACTTCATTCCTTGTTTTTACTTATATCTAGTAAGTAATTATCTTACACATGATAGAGATTCTATTAAGTATCCATTTAGATACTTATATTATTGTTATCACTATGTATTATCTTACGAGCTGTAAGGCTCACTCTTGCTTTATTTCTTCATCACACAACAACAGTTAGGAGAGATGGCCAGACTCCAGCAGACCCAGCGCAAGCGCGTGGGAAGCATCCCGCGTCTTTCCGATGATGTTGTAGCTGCTATAGCTGCAGAGGTAGATCTATTGTAGTTCAGACCATCTACTTTTGAGAATCAAATTATGTATAATTATAACTTGTGGCAGATAATGGCAATTAACTGTAAATTTATCAAGTAATCATTTTGGGTTGTAATAACTGTTAAATGGTGGATTCAAAGACTTGTACTTATTTCAATTTCATCTCTGAGACTATAACGGGTTGTGGTGTGTGTTAGTGTGGGGTCATAGCATAAGGTTATTATTATTAATTAAGTGAAGTGATATTGTGGAAAGAAAGACCGTGACGACCCGGATCCCCGACCCCGGATCTGGGGGTGTTACAGCCCTTCAAGAAGTAAGTAGCACATGGCGTCTTCTGATCGTCTCCTAACTGTACCAACTCAAAAGCCCTTTCCATTTCCTTAATCCATGTGTTAGCTATTACTGGATCAGTGGTATCATGAAATGCAGGTGGATTCACATTCTGAAAAGCCTTGAAAGTGGCAACTTGTCGAGGTGGTCTGGTGGATCAGGTGGTTGGTGTGGTTCACGGTTATCTTGGTTTTCAAATTGTTGTTGAAGAGTTAGTTGTTGTAGAGCTATAGCGTTGGTTTGCTGTTGCAAGGTTTCCAGTAATTGAAGAATAATTGGGTTTGTGGTGGATGTGGTTGTTGGGTTCTTCTTTTTGGGTGGCATGATCCTGAAATAAGAGTTATATCAAAACAGGTATGAATAATGAAATAATTTGAGGGTATCGCATGGCATTCTTATTTACATATGAGGTCAAGTTTCAAATTAAACATATATGGTGATGCATATAAAGGCGTAAAATAATAGTGGAGAGCAAATGGAACAATAGTGCATATTAATTGAAATTTTAAAGTCACAATACATCAGGATTAGGACAAAGTCTGATTCTAGGAATAACATGCTTATTTAAAGAAAACAACTGGGAATTCTACGAAGTCTGATAATACAACAACATGGAAGGTAGATAATGGAAAGAACTAAGGCTCCACTCCATCGGAACGGGGCTTGGTAGTCTTCTCCTCTCGAAGCGTCTTCACAATGCTCTGGAGCTCATCCGCCACCATCTGGATGATATACTGGCTGGTGCGGTCTCGGTGTGATGGCATCTCCTCAAGCTTAGTGTTGACGTACTGAACCAAAGTCTCAAGTCTCGCAGTCATCTGCTCCTTAGGCTTCCCTTCATAGTTTCGGTTGTCTAGGTACACGTTCTTCAGTCGGTCTTTCAGTCGTTCGTACTTACCCTGAAGCATGCAAACTCGAGCCTCAACTCAGCATACACGGAGAAAGCAATAGTGTCGTCCGACCCAGAGGATGACGAGGAATGCGCCCTTTGCTGACAAACCAATAAGAGGGGTATTAATAATAATAAATTTACTTATCCTACTCTCTCGCATATTATCTATAACCTATACTTATATCCTATAACCTATTTGGGCTGTCCAGGGACTCTAAACCGTAGCTCTGATACCAAAACCTGTCACACCCCCAACTTAACAAACAAAATAAATAACTATTACAATATTTAAAAGAAAGTAAACATAACCGAATCCAAGATCTTACAGTTTAGGATTTGGAACAGCCCAACACTACCATCTATTACAACTGATTTTTTTTTATATCGAGTCCTCACACAAAACTATCTCTTATTCTACCTGAGCTCGGACCTACGCATCGGCGTCACAGGTCTTACGTGCTGTCTGCTTGAATCTAACCATAGCTGCTAGCTGTAATATCAGGGTAAAGCAAGGAGTGAGCCAAATACTCAACAATTGTTAAACAGTACGATACGAAACATAAATCGAGATATAAATTAAAGAATGACAATGCGAAGATATAACTAATAATAATAAGAGATAAAATTTTGGGTGATGGCATCATTTGCTTGAATCAAAACATTTTCAAAATCATAACTTAGTCAAAATTATTTTATGACGCTACGGATTACAGCCGGTGATCAGCCGCGAAGTAATCCCGAACCTCGCTGGGTTCTAAAACATTAATGGGATCCCTAGGAAACTTTTAAGCCTACAACATAAGTGTGGAAGGGACTCGCATCTCAGTCCAGATCCACCATTCAAAGAAAACATTTATCCCCCTTTGGGACTGAAAATCCATATTTTAATCATTTCAAAAACTGATGCCCATTTATAATAAAATTTCTTAAATAGTAAGCATTTTTATCAAGGGATTATAGATGAACTTTGAAACACTGGGAATATGTCACCAAATTTCAGGGCCATGATCCACTAGACTTCACTATATTAGGGTAATTGAAAGGTTTCCATATTCAAGAACTTTGACAAGGAGATTTAGCAAGGCTCTTGGATAATATGAAAGAGTAATGCCAAACTAGGCTTAAAGAAATGGTTTTCGATAAGGTACAAGTACTAGAACATCAAGAAGATAAGCTTCATGAATACTAGGGGTGTTAAGTTATGAAGAAATGATTTTTAGCTCAAGGTATATCGGGATTGTCAATCTTCAGGGTAAGAAAAGCGTTATCAATCAATTAAGAACAACTTTGAAGAATATCTGGCTTTTAGGTAACAAGGTAAAGTTTCTATTGGGGTTCAAGCATCAGGGTGAGATGTCAATATTTTAGGAATCAATAGCATGTTAATCAAGAGGATCAATCTAGTATTATATCAAATCTTTATCTAATCATGACATTCCAATTACTTTGATATACTAGCGTGATACGACTGTTGCAATATCAATATGTACTTGAGGGTTCATGGCATTTCTATATAATACAAAGATAGATTTAAGTATCGCTCGGTTTAAGTATATGAAGATTACTCAGGATACTCGCATCAATATATGAACTAATTAACACACATTTGTAGTGTAAATGAAAAACAGGTTGAATCACTTGCCTTGAAAAAGGCTGGTCTGGTCTGGCTGGTAGGAGCAACTTGAAGCTTTACTCGACCTTTATGGCAAGTTTTCCCTTGTATCGAGATCCTACATAAATAATAATAACCTCATTATAATATATTCTCACCAACTCAACCTATTTACAACCCGAAATTAAACACAAATGGCACTTAGGCCTATATGCACTCAATTTATAAATACCATAGTCCACATAGCCACATATACTCATATATCATATTTTAATATCAAATAATATCACACACACCATAATGCAACACTAGGCTTGGATGATCTCGATCCCCAACTTAAGTCACTTGATCGCTAAACTAGACAAAGTCTCCAAATTTTGGCTTCCTAACTCGATGTGCCTTTACTAAACTATCCAAAACCTATTGACCCTCACTTGGGTCTTTAACTCTAATGGCTTTATACTATCTTGAAACCATAGTGGTCAACCTAGGTCTCACTCATAAGTGCTCTAAAACTATGTGGTAAGTGAAAGTGCTCACTGGAGTAAATTTCAGAATGATATCTATAGTTTCATGAGTGCATTAGCCACTCTTAAACTATAATTTTACCTCCAAAACTTCTACACTAGACTCTTTTGACCATAAGGCATCTCACAAACTTGATGTGGCTCAAGGGCCTAGCTTGGGCCTCTTTGGGCCTAAGCTTAAAGTCCATGGTTTCCCTGTTTTTCTGGGCAGAAAACGCCCTGGCTTGAACTAACTTGCGACACATGGTTATAACTCAAATCCTATGAACTATGGTTGAAAAAACTCCTCTGACACTCCCTCTAACTAAGGCCCAATAGGGCCTAATGAGGTCCTACCCATGGCATGGTCAAAACTTCCTATCTCTAGGTTGCAACAAAATTGTCCCCGGCTGGACAAATTTTGTGATTTCACTCGTGCACCTAACCAAACGACTTATAAACCTCCAACAAACACCTAAAACCTTTTATATACTCCTAGTTCTAGCTTCTGGTGGCTTGGGCCTCAAAGTGCACAACAATGACATGGTCAAAACTCACTCTAAACCTCAGGGTACCAAACTGATTTTCTGCAGGAACTAAGACTCTCCTTTCTCCAAGGTTCTCACTTAACAAACCCAACCACCAACAACCAAAATACACAAACCATAACTTAACTATCGTGATCTACTGAACTAACTCCCTTACACTCAAAATAGGTTTAGTGGAGATCATCCTTACCTAAGGTGCAACATAGCAAAACAAAGGAAATCATATTACACAAATTACAAGTCATCAAGTTTTCAAGGACAACAACTTTAACTTTCATGATAAATATAAACGAAATAACATCACATTTTAAGAAGCACAATTCTTAATTAATATCTTAACTTAACTAAAATTAAGGTTTACTAACAAAATATCAATCTGAATGATCAAGAACTTCCAAAATTCAAGAGAAATCTACATGCATGCATGACTTCGAGTCTTACAAACCAAAACAACATGCTTTCCAAATAAATTTTCATTTTAATTCAACATGCAATCCTATCATGGATTATATCTAAATGACCACCTAGCATGCAAAGGTTTTTACCAAGATTTCACTAAGATTTTCATGCTATTATCACAAAAACAGACAAAATGAAACAAAGCAACCAAAGCACCATCCATTCGGCTCCTATCAAGTCATGGCCGAATGGATTAGGGTGAAAACAACATTTGCATAAGTGCAACACACTCATGTCTAGCCATTCTCATCCCTATGATACTATAACTCATGGTGAAAGCCTTGAATTCACAAGAATCAAGGATATTCACTTTGAGTTTAACAAAAACACCACCATGCAAAGTCAACACATAAGTTTTCTACTCTAAACTCTTGAGATATACATGAACAACATGTAGGGAGTAAGATTACTTGTTTATAGGATGATTATTTGAGTGAAGAAATGAAGAAAGAAGGGAATGGGGGCCTCGGTTTTAGAAGGGCCGAGAGGGAGGGAGAGAAAGCCGAGAGGGAGAGAGGAGAAGAAGAGGAGAGTGAAGTGGTGGGGTGAAAGTGGAGTGGTGATCACTCTTTGATTTGTTTTTATGTCTTGATTTGACTATAATGTGAGTGGGTTTGGGAAATGACAAGAGTAGCCTTCTAGCTAGAGTTAGGCTATCTTGCATGCAAGGTCAAGGAGGTAATTTGGCTAATAAATCATGAGTTAGTGGGTTTAGAAATGTCTTCTTTGTCCTTGAAGATAATAGAAGGGTGGTTTGTATGCAAGGGCTTCCTTGTAATTTGCTAATTATTACAACTAAAATTTGTAAAGATTTATTTTTATAAAATAAAATACAAGTTCAAAAATTATAAAATTTATACCATAAAATAACTTGGATTTTCAGAAATTTTATAAAATCACTTTCGAAATTTGTGAACAAAATAACTTTTAAAAGAAAATTTTTCCAAGGTTTAGAATATTCCTTATAAATCAAAAATAAGGGAAATAAATAAAATTTTGCTTTGAAAAATCATATACTACATAAAGCAAATTTAAAATGCAGAAATTTTCATTCACACAAACGTACAATAATTGAATATATTTGCATTCGGCTTTAAAATTATACCAAATTCACAAATAATATTACACGAAAATGCCGGTCGTAACATACTTCATTAAGTCATGATATATATATACACCTATATATATATATATCTCATACACTCCTTGAAAATCTCTGTTATAAAAATTATAAACAGAGTTTTAATATTCAATGAATTTGGAAAAAAGAAAGCTTTGGCATAAACCCGATATCTTGTTGATCAAGCAAAGATACCAATTAAGTAACCTTTTCAACTGTAGATGGATGAATTCCTCGCCTGTCATCACCCTGGCCGCATTAGGACCTCGCGCTAGACCGTTACCCGGCCACTCACGCGTGGATGGACTGTCACCCAGCCTCTTACACCTTCATAGACCGTACCCCGGCCTGTCGCTTATGCCGACTCAATTAGATGGACTTACTTCCCAAATGTTGGGCAAGTAATCAAATTGTTTTCTCAAAACAGCAACCTCGTTGGGAATATAAAATACACCACAAAGCCGGATCCCTCAGATTTTTGAGCGAGTATTCAAGTCCCTTCGAAAGGAAGATCTTAAATTTGAAAACGAGTTTTGGGATCCGCTCAAGCCTTTAAAATCATTTTGAAGACTCGAAAATATTTTTGAAAGCGTTTGGAATAAGGATGACTTGATAGAATAAATCAATTCCAAGATAATCAAAGAATATCTGAATATTATGCTATAAATAATATTCAAATAATGAATAGCTTTTATCAAAGCAAATGAAGTAAAAGTTTTGGAAATAACTTTCTGAAAATATTTAAAGTAAGAATGATTGACGATATCAATCATTCCTCTAATACTTGGCGAATAACGAAACATTATTCTTTAAGAAAATAATGAATATTATTTAATAAAATAAACGGAGTCGTAAGTCCTTGAATGAATATTCAAACTAATATTCACTTATAATTTAAAACTATCGAATAAACATTATTCGATTAATAGTTTTGAAACCTATATATATATATAATATACTCTCGGGAACATCGTCTCCCGGTTTAAAAAAATGTTAACCTTTGGGTCCCCTATACTAAGGGTATACGCAAATAATGCTTATCTCTAGCATAGGTATTATGCAGTTTATAAACAATTGAATCGATAACAAGATATCAAGATTACGAAATAGGCATGCATAAATAACATATCAACATGCTCCAATATATCGCAAGAATTGCTAATAATAATCATGCACTTATCACAAGATAATGCATATACATATATACATCACAACAACAATTATACGGGTAGAAACTTGCCTGAGTGTTTCCGAATAGACTTAAGCTTAGAGTGGGTACAGTAACCTATGAACAACAACATAATCCGGAATTAGACCACGGTCGCTTAAGAAACTAGTCAAAACTCACTCATACCCTAACGGTCGCTTACGTCGCTTATACGCTTATCGATTTGCGTTAATCGCTCGCTTACCCACGGCTCCACCAATTTTAATAAATTAAACGTTACGAATTTTAAGGCGATTCTTTCGCGAGAACTTTACTAGCTGCCTTATTCACTTGACATAATTTTCTCGTGTTTCGATTAATCATTTAAGGATCTCAATTATGGTCTCAAAGTTACTGGAGGTTTCAGGGTTCGCTCGCGAAACACCGATACTTAACATGGTCATTTATCATCGCTCGTAATTCGGATTTAGGCGAACGACATACCAAAACAAAGCTCATAACATGAACTATCTAAACATGGAAATGGTCAGAATCTTACAGTGAGTTCACGGGTCCTAAAGTTAAGAACAAAAATAGTCTAAGGTAAATCGGGCATTACGACGGCTATGTTTACGTGATTTCCCAAAATTTTACCAAATCAATTTAACACCAAACCACCATCAATCAATCCCAATACAACCATATGACAATATCACTCATCAACCAACTTTAAACCATTTAAACTAAGCCCAAATCATACCATGAATCATCAAGAACAACTAGTGATACTCTTAACTCCCAAAATCAACAAAAGCACTTAACAACTAAGATCTCAACATGACAAAACAACTACTACACTTAATCTATCATTCCATCATCATAATCATTTATACCAAACAACTTAATACTAAGATCATGAAGAGTTATACCTTCCTTGAAGCTTTTAATCAATGAAAGATCCTTGAAATGCCCATGGAAGCCTTGATCTATGCTTAAGCTACCTTGATCTTACAAATAAAAACAAGAAATCAAAAATTTGTTCTTGAAAGTTACTATTCACCCTAAACTTTTAGTTTAACTAGGTAAACCTTGAAATCTTGGATCCAAACTTATAGCATAACTAAGTTATGAATTATGGAAGCTAAGGAAACAAACCTTATAATTTTTGAAGGTGTGTAGCTTGAGTTTTGAAAAACTCCTCCTTATTTTAAAAAGAAAGTCCGAGAGCTTTGTTCTTGAAACGCCAAGGTCAACTTCTATTTTGGTATTATGATTTTTGGTTGGTTGTTTTTCCCTTTTTGCTTGGCTACTTTTTAGAATTTACCATGGTAAATTATACTTGGCTAATAATCAACCAACAAAGCAAATATACTTGTCATGTTTATGTCATTATGATTGTGTCATCTTTTAACACATGTCTTCTCCTTGTGGTGTGATGACATCATCGTCCACTAACCTTTTTGATTAAACCTTTATTACTTGGCTAGACCGCTTATCTGTTATACGGTTCACTTATCTTTCATTCTCGTTTTTCGTTTGAGGGATCATATCCGGGATCTTATTACTTGGGTTCCCCTAAACCTTTCTCAATATTTATATTCCTTTTATGATCCTCTCTTATAATCCTTGAATTTAAATCATTTTAATCATGTTACCTTATACTCAATTCTTTCGGTATCTGGTGGATTTTCGAGAAAAATCAAAGTGTTTGAATTTGGATTCTGACGACCTTTACTTACACTCATTTACTTTATGAAATACTAATACGATCTAAGAATTTCCATAACATTACTCCTATATATCGTGGTCTGATAATTTTTCTTAATTAGCAAAAGTTACTATTCATCAAGGTTTCAAAAAATTTCAAAAACTGGGGTTATTACAGTCTCCCCTCCTTAAAAGGATTCCGTCCCGGAATCAGATAGAAAACAGTTGGGGATGCTTTTCTAGCATTGTGCTTTCTAACTCTCAAGTCAATTTTCCCACATTGTGGTTTTACCTTAAAACTCTGACTAGTTTGATAACCCTGTTCCTAAGCACTTGCTCCTTTCAATCCATAACCCTTACCGGTTGCTCCATATAGGTCAAGTCTGGTTGCATGTCTAGGTGCTCGTATTCTCCTATATGTCCGACATTTGGATTATGCTTCCTTAATATTGATACATGGAACATGTTATGAACTTGATGCAGGTTCGGGGTAGGGCTAGTTTATTTGATAACTTCCCAATACATCTTAATATATCCAAGGGCCCAACAATTCGTAGACTTAGCTTTCCTTTCTTTTTGAACCTCATCAATTCTTTTTAAGGGGATACCTTTAACAGCACTAGGTCCCCTATTTCATACTTTTTGTCCTTTCGAGTAAAATCAGCATACTTCTTTTGTCCATCCTGGGGTTTCTACCAGCCGTCCTTTGATTAGATCAACTATATCTTTGGTCCTTTAGACCATTTTGGGCCCGAGCATCTTGCGCTCTCCAACTTCTTTCTGATATAAGGGAGATCGACATTGTCTTCCCTCAAGGATCTCATAAGGCGATATCTCGTTACTAACATATCATCTATCGTTGTAAGAAAACTCGATACGTGCTAAGTGATCATTCCAATTTCTTTCAAGTCTATCGCACAGACTCTCATCATAGCTTCTAGCGTTATAGCTTTTACTTCTCAATACCCACTCTTTTCCAGTTCGTAATCGTTACTATCTTCCGTACAGAATACTATTCTGGATATACCTTTACTTGCTAGAGTTTTATAACCTTTTAATAAATGCGTCAACCTTAGTATCATGAACGCGTTAGAATCGGAATACCACCATACTGATACTACTTCATTTCTAGCTACTTCTATCTTCGAAAGCTTGATCCATCATATAGAAGTAAAACAATTTATTGAGAGATCACTATGATCATGAACACTTGTTACGTCGCATAGTTAGTACAGAAGGTGGAAAGCCTTTAGTACTTGACAAGCAATTAAACAACATTTGGTATCCTACTAAGCTTCTATCACACAGATAGATAGTCATTCGGCTATACCTCCCCTTTTGGAAGGGTTGTTCTTCTCAGTTTACATGAAAATGAAAAGAATAGAAAAGAAAGAATTTAAGAGAACTATATAAAAATATTGCCACAAAACATCTGGCTTGGAGTCTACCTCTGAACTATAGAGGTTTATCACAGAAGAACAAAACATATATATATATATGTATCAACATCATGTATTATAATATCGCAATTCACGTGCCTGAATATTTACTATTTCGTCCATCATTCCATGGACCCATGCTCTTGCGCGAGCTTAAAAATAATCACCTTCGAAACTCCCTCGACTTCGAAAATCGAATCTGGGATTTCATTCTAGACATCATCGTTACTAGAATTTTATGCTTGCATGCAACCTTCCTCGTATAGTAATACTACTCTTTATCAATAAGGAGGAATAAATATATCATAGGTAAATGTTCGGCTTAGTTGGTCTATCAATAATAACTTATACATTATCACGACCCGATTAGTGGTAATGAATCTCAACATCCATTCCAATCTAACTCTTACGGTTGTAATCGGCTCATTACTCGCAGAATCATCGCTGCAATACTATGGTCCACCGTTGACCTACTGTAGTTATTTGTTTTCCTTGAAATCTTAATAGCTAACCATACGGAGTCCATACCTGTCGTATCGAATTCTTCTAAAGAGGTAACATAATCACCATTCATGATTCATGAAGAACATTCCAGATCCTGACGTACATACATGACATGAAGCAGATAAAATTGCAGAAGAGTTTCAATCAAAGCAACGATAGCAGGTCAATACCATTCTTAATCATATGTCTTTATTGGGAGACATGAAGCTCAAAGGTTCATTTAGTCCTTTCGTAACATGCTCCTGGCTTATCTCAAGATAGGACCTTCTAAGATAGATAGCCCGCTCACGGCGATTACATGAATTAAATCTTTACCAAACTACTATTACGGTTGAGTATCGCACCATCATCAAAAGGAATGTCAATCTTTCACACCATAATACAACCTTCACGGCTTTAACCATCATCACTGTATTCCTCTGGCACGAGCACCTATAATTGCTCTTTTACACTTAGAGTGTCGGCCACCTCATTGGCCTTTCCTGATAGTAATAGTTCCTTATAATCAATGTCTTTTGAATGATCTCCAACTAAATTTTCTACCTCATTTCCAATCACTGCTTCTGTGGAAATGATCTTCCTTAAGCTTTGGTGAGAAAAAATAATATCACCATTTTTCCATAAGTTATTGCCTCGGTCTTTGGAGGTTAACATTATCACAACTGACTCTCGATCATACTTAGGATGTCTCTTATCTTGGGTCCTTCTTGTTTTCACCAATCTCGACCTTCATTGGGTCGATCTATACTTTTTTATTGTTCAACACATGCCCACCTGGCATTATTATAATTACGTCATATTTCCTTTATCAAAATTTCTATTCTTTAGAATTTTGAATATTAACTTTCTCCTTGTAAAACCTCTAAGGTTATCCTTGAATTGTTCCTCCTGTATTCCCTAGATACAGGGCATATCGAAATACCATTTACTAATACTAGAATCATTGTCTATATACTTCTAAAAATTCCTCCACTGATCCTTAAAGGTTGTTGTTACCCTAATCCTTTCCCATTTCATACTTGTCAAAACTCATATTATCTCTATTAAGGGTGAATGCCAACCTTCCCTAGGGTTCATCTCAAGTTATCGAGGTTCTATCCTTAATTCCACCTTTAAAAGGGTACTTGCATCCTTCCATGGATAAATCAATTCATATATACTTGATAGATTATCTTATTCAATCATTCCCACCTCGATAGTATACACCAAATTTCACAATAGCATCCTTATTCGAGCTGGGGTCAATCCATATGGCCTCAAAAAGATAACAATGGTTATCCGCTTTTCTTTCCTAATTTGGTAATGATAACATGGATGTTCTGGAAGATATTAGTCGTGTTCAATGTGAACCTTTTAGTTCTAAATATTCATTTATCTCCATTATTTATCTCAATTGTCATCTCAATGTTGGGATATCTCTTACACCTGGCGTCTCCCTTTCTGGGTATCAAGCCACCGGTCTTACATACACTTCACATTCTTGAAGGTCACTTCCTTCATCCCATTTTCCTAATTTCTTGTTATAATGTCTTCTCAATCCATCCGTTTTTCCTTATTAATCCATCGGTCTATCTCAAAATTTCATCGAATACTCTCAACTTAAAGGGGATTAATTATACGTATCGCTTACGCCTTCAAACCTTAACTTTGTCTCATGATCCGTCACCATCGCGCTGATGATGACACACTTCTCTTTATTTATTTCTAGGGTTCTTTAGGGTTTCACATACCTAACTCCCTTATTGCTTCTCGACTCTATTTCCTTTATATCCCTTTATACTCCTTGTCCCTTCAGTCTTTTAATTTTTGTTTCTATTGCAACCATTTCATGAACCAACATAACATAAGAATTGATTTTAATCATCTCGTCATTCTGGATTCGTTTCCTTCAAATGAACCTTGACACATTTCACAACCTAGATTCATGATTTATCATACTTGTCCGCATCTGGTCTGGCTCTAAAACTTCTACACTATTTCTCTATCTTCCTTAGCCTTCCACCAGCTGGTGGCCTCTCTCTTAGGAAGGCAAGTGGAAAAAAAACAATCTTTTGCTCTTTGTCAATCATTTAGATCTCAAATGATTCCTCTATTTCCTTTAAACAGGCTCTCGCCTCGACTGGGTCAGCTTGTTCCTTGGAACTCTGAGAGCTTAACGGCTTAAAGGTCCTAAAAGAATTTCCCACCACATTGTTTCCTCAGGGTGGTGGTTGGGGATAAAAGTATAAGTTTTGTTTAGGCAGGTCCATGAATTTCCCCATAGGAGTATCATCCTGGTTCTCCCTATCTTGCTCGACTTCTGTTTTCTCCGTATGAAATGTTTAATCCTTCTCCCATAATCGGGGTTATCTTATACGTTAAAATCCTTGTTTTCCACTTCATTATGTTATAGGTTCCCTCTTTCTTGATGGCGACCTCCCTGACTATCATATTCAGGGTTTGTCCTAAATCTTATTCCTCGAACCATGGCTTTCATCTAAGATCCCGTCCTTAAGCTTTTGAACATTTGGAACCCAAATTCTATAGAAATACCTCATTATTCCCTTATCATCTTTCTCGGTATTAATATCTTCTCTATTCGTTGGCTCTCTTCCTTCATTCATCACTTTTTCTAGGCACAATATGATCTTTTCCAATAATTTGGGCTGCATTGCAAATCTCAACAGCTTTTCGGTACCGACTCCGGTTACCTTTACTTCTATTTCCATTTTCTCAAAATCTTTTATCAACTCTCCCAAAGACATTATCATTTTGAGTTTCTCCTTTCTACTAAGGGCGTTAGCCACCATATTGGCTTTCCCTAGATGATAAAGAATCTCATACTCGTAATCCTTGATTAGCTCTAACCACCTCCTCTGGCGCATGTTGAGCTTTTTCTATGTGGAAATATACTTGACCTCTTATGGTTTGTGTAAATCTCGTACTTCTCTTCATACAAGTAGTGCCTCCAATCTTTAGGGAAAAACTATTATCGTGAGCCCAAGATCATGGGTGGGATATCGAATTTTATATTCCCTTAATTATCTTGACACATGCGTGATTACCTTATCGTGTTGTATAAGAACGCACCCTAATTCCTTGTGCGAAGCATCAATACAAATCACAAAATCTCATTTTCCATCCGGCAACGCCAACATAGGGGCCGTCACCAATCTTTGCTTCAGTTCTTGAAAGCTGTTCTCGTATTTCTCTGTTCATTCGAACTTCTCAGTCTTACGAGTAAGCCGCGTTAAAGGGGCTACTATCTTTGCAAACTTGAACGAACCTCCGGTAGTAACCAGCCAATCCTACCTCTGGTAGTCTCCCTGGCCATGGTCATCAATTCCTCAGTGGTCCTTTCTTCATTCTTGTCAGGATCCTCCACAGGATCCTCCTCAGCAACAATCCCTTCTGGGATAACATCCTCAACCGCTACATCCTCAATATGAACATCATCCGGTCCCCCGTTAGGGTAACCCATCGGATCCACGATCTGATCTCCAATATGTAATAAAACAACATCGCGTTGTTGCTCCTCAACCTCAGGGTTCGGTGCCCCGCTACATCGATCCATGTTACTATCATGATATTTATAAGGGTTCCCATAAGGGTTTTAACTGTCAGTACTACGTTAGGTAGTCCGACTATGAACTTGGCAAGAGTTCTTATTATCTTAGTGAACTTAACATTTAACGACGCATCATCTTTGAGGTTTATAACACTTAGCTCTGATACCATTTCTGTAACACCCCCAAATCTGGGGTCGGGGATCCGGGTTGTCACGAGTTCCATTTCTCTTAATAATACCCAATCTTAATAAACAACCAACTACTGCATACTGTGACCCCACAATATACACACACAACACAAGTTATAGTCTCAGAGATGAATATCAAAAAAAAAATAACACAAGTCATTTTATTCCAAAAGTATAAGTCATTACACCTCAAAAGGGTTTCTGAATAGATTTACATAATCTTTGCCATTATTATAATTCGTAAATATACATAAGTCTGGTACATCAACAATTGGAAACCTAGTCTATTGATAGTTCCTACCTCAGCTATAGCGGCATCAACGCATACAGGAAACTGCGGAACGTTTCCTATCCGCTCGCGAATTGGGAGCTTGGTCTTGTACATCTTGTCTATTTGTTGTTGTGTGATGAAAGAATAAAGCAAGGGTGAACAACAAGCCCACCAAAATAACATGTATGATAATTTACAATATTTGAGCATTCTCCTAGTACTCATGAAAGTCTTGGTCAAGAAGAAATGAACCAAGTTTGATATCTCAATACGACGAAGTCGCAGAATATTCAGTATATATATACATATATACTTCTCAAAATCTTTAAAATACTCTGACATGTATAATATACACAGAGTTCCAGTTTATAACTGTATAAAATATCGTTGCAAGGTGATCTCATATATCTAATCTTGTCTCAACATTTTTCTGAAAATCTTTGTCATGCATAAGATAATCATTAACTAAATATAAGTTGAAAAGATGAAGTTACAAGATACTCCAATATACTTATATATTTTCCAAATACTACTTGAACTACCACCGTTCAAGTTATAATCAGTTTTAAAAGTTCATCACACAGATGAGACTACAAGATAAGACTTGAATAAATTCAATCTTTGAAATATCATTTGAAAGAAATGAAGTTACGAGATACTTCATTAAGTCCTGATATATATATACACCTATATATATTATATATCTCATACACTCCTTGAAAATCTCTGTTATGAAAATTATAAACAGAGTTTTAATATTTAATGAATTTGGAAAGAAAAAAGCTTTGGCATAAACCCGATATCTTCCTGATCAGGCAAAGATACCAATTAAGTAACCTTTTCTACTGTAGATGGATGAATTCCTTGCCAGTCATCACCCTGGCCGCATTAGGACCTCGCGCTAGACCGTTACCCGGTCACTCACGCGTAGATGGACTGTCACCCAGCCTCTTACACCTTCATAGACCGTACCCCGGCCAGTCGCTTAAGCCGACTCAATTAGATGGACTTACTTCCCGAACGTTGGGCAAGTAATCAAATTGTTTTCTTAAAATAGCAAACTCGTTGCGAATATAAAATACACCACAAAGCCGGATCCCTCAGATTTTTGAGCGAGTATTCAAGTCCCCTTCGAAAGGAAGATCTTAAATTTGAAAACGAGTTTTGGGATCCGCTTTAGCCTTTAAAATCATTTTGAAGACTCGAAAATATTTTTGAAAGCGTTTGGAATAAGGATGACTTGATAGAATAAATCAATTCCAAGATAATCAAAGAATATTTGAATATTATGCTATAAATAATATTCAAATAACGAATAGCTTTTATCAAAGAAAATGAAGTAAAAGTTTTGGAAATAAATTTCTGAAAATATTTAAAGTAAGAATGATTGACGATATCAATCATTCCTCTAATACTTGGCGAATAACGAGACATTATTCTTTAAGAAAATAATGAATATTATTTAATAAAATAAACGGAGTCGTAAGTCCTTGAATGAATATTCAAACTAATATTCACTTATAATTTAAAACTATCGAATAAACATTATTCGATTAATAGTTTTGAAACCTATATATATATAATATACTCGGGAACATCGCCTCCCGGTTTAGAAAAATGTTAACCTTTGGGTCCCCTATACTAAGGGAATACGCAAATAATGCTTATCTCTAGCATAGGTATTATGCAGTTTATAAATAATGGAATCGATAACAAGATATCAAGATTACGAAATAGGCATGCATATATAACATATCAACATGCTCCAATATATCGCAAGAATTGCTAATAATAATCATGCACTTATCATAAGATAATGCATATACATATATACATCACAACAACAATTATACGATTAGAAACTTGCCTGAGTGTTTCCGAATAGACTTAAGCATAGAGTGGGTCCAGTAACCTATGAACAACAACATAATCCGGAATTAGACCACGGTCGCTTAAGAAACTAGGCAAAACTCACTCATACCCTAACGGTCACTTACGTCGCTTATACGCTTATCGATTTGCGTTAATCGCTCGCATACCCACGGCTCCACCAATTTTAATAAATTAACCGTTACGAATTTTAAGGCGACTCTTTCATGAGAACTTTACTAGCTGCCTTATTCACTTGACATAATTTTCTCGTGTTTCGATTAATCATTTAAGGGTCTCAATTATGGTCTCAAAGTTACTGGAGGTTTCGGGGTTCGCTCGCGAAACACCGATACTTAAAATGGTCATTTCTCATCGCTCGTAATTCGGATTTAGGCGAACGACATACCAAAACGAAGCTCGTAACATGAACTATCTAAACATGGAAATGGTTAGAATCTTACAGTGAGTTCACGGGTCCTAAAGTTAAGAACAAAAACAGTCTAAGGTAAATCGGGCATTACGACGGCTATGTTTACGTGATTTCCCAAAATTTTACCAAATCAATTCAACACCAAACCACCATCAATCAATCCCAATACAACCATATGACAATATCACTCATCAACCAACTTTAAACCATTTAAACTAAGCCCAAATCATACCATAAATCATCAAGAACAACTAGTGATACTCTTAACTCCCAAAATCAACAAAAGCACTTAACAACTAAGATCTCAACATGACAAAACAACTACTACACTTAATCTATCATTCCATCATCATAATCATTTATACTAAACAACTTAATACTAAGATCATGAAGAGTTATACCTTCCTTGAAGCTTTTAATCAATGAAAGATCCTTGGAATGCCCATGGAAGCCTTGATCTATGCTTAAGCTACCTTGATCTTACAAATAAAAACAAGAAATCAAAAATTTGTTCTTGAAAGTTACTATTCACCCTAAACATTTAGGAATTGTCTAACTAGGTAAACCTTGGAATCTTGGATCGAAACTTATAGCATAACTAAGTTATGAATAATGGAAGCTAAGGAAACAAACCTTATAATTTTTGAAGGTGTGTAGCTTGAGTTTTGAAAAACTCCTCCTTGTTTTAAGAAGAAAGGCCGAGAGCTTTGTTCTTGAAAAGCCAAGGTCAACTTCTATTTTGGTGTTATGATTTTTGGTTGGTTGCTTTTCCCTTTTTGATTGGCTACTTTTTAGAATTTACCATGGTAAATTATACTTGGCTAATAATCAACCAACAAAGCAAATCTACTTGTCATGCTCATGTCATCATGATTGTGTCATCTTTTAACACATGTCTTCTCCTTGTGGTGTGATGACATCATCATCCACTAACCTCTTTGATTAAACCTTAATTACTTGGCTAATGACCGCTTATCTGTTATACGGTTCGCTTATCTTTCGTTCTCGTTTGTCGTTTGAGGGATTAAATCCGGGATCTTATTACTTGGGTTCCCCTAAACCTTTCTCAATATTTTATATTCCTTTTATGATCCTCTCTTATAATCCTTGAATTTAAATCCTTTTAATCATGTTACCTTATACTCAATTCTTTCAATATCTGGTGGATTTTCGAGAAAAATCAAAGTGTTCGAATTTGGATTCTGACGACCTTCATATACACTCATTTACCTTATGGAATACTAATACGATCTTAGAATTTCCATAACAGTACTCCTATATATTATGGTTTGATAATTTTTCTTAATCAGCATAGTCAGCAAAAGTTACTATTCATCAGGGTTTCAAAAATTTCCAAAAATTGGGGTTATTACAAAAATCTCACAAGAATCAGGATTCTAAAATCCCGACCAGGTGCGGCTGCGCGCTTGATCAGCGCGGACGCCCTGTGTTTCTGTTCCTCGGACGCGGTCGCGCGCTATGACAGCGTGGGCGCGCTGACCTTTTAAAAAAACTGAAATTCAATGGCTCGATAGATAGTGTTAAATTCTAACTGTCAAAATAAATGGGACAGTCTCTTATTCAAATGGGACAGTCCATTTACAAATGAGACAGGGTATGGGACAGTCTCTTTAACTGCCGAATGTACAAAAATGAAAATGCAGTATGCTGAAAACTGAATAAGTATAAACAATAAAAGTTTTCACTTGGTTCGGCTTCTACACTTAGTCTATGGCCTACCTCCAAGTCCCTATGCCAACTAGCATAGAGAATGTATTATATCAACTTTAATAAAGAACTTACAGTCTTTCCTTAATTACAAATATAGCACTTGAAAGAAACCTTTTCCCAAGCTACCCTTGCTACCTAGCCAACTGCTATTCCTTAGCCTTCTAGCTACCTTGCTATACTTTGGAATCAAGTTTTGCCACAACCCGACATAAAGTCGATATAAATACACAAGTACAAGTATAAACGAATTGATTACAACTCAAACTATATCTTTGTTCAAATGGATTTGTATCTTGGGTAGAAAGAACAAGAAGGTGTTTTCAGATGTAAAGAATTGACGTGAAAGCATTAGTTGAAATCTGAAAATGTGACTTGTATTTATAAGCAAAGTTCTAACATATTTATTTTCAAACAAAGGATAAGATAGATAAGATTTGAAAACAAGTTTGTTTGAAAATATTTGAATCAATCTTGAAAGCTAATATGTTAGTTTGTTTGAAACAGATAAACCAAGTAAAAAATAAGTTTTGAATAATTCAAACTTGGTTTATAAGATAGGGTTTGTTTGAGATAAGATTAAAAGATATATATCCAGTCAATACAAGATTTACATAAAACCCTAATCCTTATCTGTTAGACTTTGCAAAACACTCGGATAGATCTGTTGAATCATCTTGTTGCATTAATCTATTCTATTTTGAAACATCATCAGAAAACATGAGGCTAACAATCTCCCCTTTTTATGATGATGACAAATTGCTCCCCATATCAAAATCACTTAAAGCCCTGTAGGAAAGAATTAGTAATAGCAGAATATGTATAACAGATATAATATGAATGCAACAATATGAATGAGACAATAAGACATGTTAATGATGAATGAGACAGTATGCATATAATGAGACACACGAAACCAAATAACTACCCACTCATTCAACCAGGGTGTCCAGTTGTCTTTAAAATCATTTATCAAACAAAAATAACTTAGTCTGATCAAAACATCAAAGTCTTCGAACCACATAAAAACTACATAAAACCCCATAGTCTTAAAACATTAACAAACCAAATCAAGTCTTAAAATATTAACAAAATAGAAACAACAATTCCTCCCCCTTCATCATCGTCAAAGGTTTAATCTGAGTCATCCACATTAACTAGAGCCTTGCCTTTATGCTTGGCTGATGGAAAGACAGGAGCAGAGCCATATTCTGAAAATAGCTTGTCAAAAGCGTCTTGAGCTGGTGCTTTTCCGTCCCGTTCCCAAAGCCATTCGAAGATCTTCGCTTTGTATTCTTCCCTCGTCAAGCAGGAAGTGGCAGGGGAACTGTGATCTCTTCCAAAGTACAATCGCCGGTCCAGTCACGTTTCTTATGCCAATACATTTTGCTATTTTCCTGCATAGCGGAAAACTGTTGTGACACGAACTTAGTCTCGGAGCCCAGCTTAAAGAACAAATTAACAAACTTTTTTTCTCAGGCTTTTGCCGAGGAAACCAGACCTTCTTGCAGAGTCCCAAACTTAAAGTCCATTGTTTTGGCTAACTTGACATCAGAGGTATGCAACACAGATAACTTTGCATTGATTGAATCCAATGAAGAACAGACAAACTTTCTAAACAACTCAAACGACGCATTCATAATACTGACTTGTGAAGTTAGTGATCCAAGAGTCTCAACAGAAGCAAAGTGTTGATTAAGATTAGCCAAAGAAAAACAAAGTTTTCATTTAATTTTACTAATAATGAATTTAAAAGAGAATTTGTAGGTTGATCAGAGGGGTCAGAGGCATAGTTTGGGGATTTTGGAAGTCCACCAACTGGCCTATGAGTTTCATCAAAAAGCAACTCATTCAACTCAGAAACAAACAAATTATTTGCTGTTAAAACAGACAAATCAAAGAACGTACTAATTTTTTTAGACTTAACAGAAGCAACAGACACACAAAAATATCTAAACATTTTCGACAACAGTGTCGGACAAGGCAAATGCATCGACTCGTAAGTCGAGCAATAATGCATGTTTTTGATAATCAGGGAAGACACATCACAAGGAACCTTTTTGACAAACATAGAAATTAAGATCGAATCTTGAAAAGTGATTCGATCTCGGCCACTTTTACGAGGAAACAAATTTGTGTGAAACAATTTAAAAATCAAAAGAGAGAGTGGAGTTAAATTTGATACCGATGGTTTAATGGAGACATCAACAAAATTCTCGCCAACAATTGCTTTGAGTTGTTCCTCATACTGAAGCCCTGGAACATCAACAAACGCCTGGTGTATAGTGAATGGACACACCCCTTGATCCGACAAACCTCCGATTCTGGCAAGAGCATCGACCTTGAAAATGACAGGAGTCCCGCGAACATTCAAAAAAACTAAACCTTCTTGAAGCAATTGAAAATTTGCATAAAACTCGCGAACGAGCTCTGGGTAAATAACTATGTCTGGTGACAACAAAGACTCACATCCTTGGAACTTGAACAAATCATACACTCCAACTCGGATCAATAACTCAATATCGCAAATCCGCTCTTTAAGATTAGGCTTGGTTAAGATTTTGGAGCCGCTTTCTTTTGCATGTCGTTCAACTGAATTCAACGAACCGCCACTAGAACCTTCGAAATCAACAGTTTTAACACGGCGACACTTCGCGCCGGAAGCACCAACGGCTGGGGTTTGATTAGCGGTGGATCTCGATCGACGGACCATGGAAGAAAAATTTGAGGGTTAAGAGAAAGAGAAGATTTTTGGAGAGAATGTGAGAGTAAAGTGTAGAAAACGAAGAGATTAAGAAAGAGGGTTTAAATAGGAGTAAGAAGTCAGAGAGTTAGAGGTGGAAAAAGAAACAAAAAGAAGAAAGAAAGAAGTGATGTACTAAAAAGGGAGTACATGCACGAAGTACAAGGAAATGATAAGTCAAATCAGAAAGATATTCTAAATCTATTCACCTTCTACACGCAAAAATACATGGACTAAAAAAACCAATTAAATACACAATCAATTTAAACACAAATGCATGCAATAATTATGCACTAATACTGAACATAATTTCCTATTAATCACTCAAGACAAACACACAAAAAAAACTACAAAATGCACAATTAATCACATAAAATCATGTAACAAATTATAGAGAACACATACCTAATTCATGACGCATTATACAAAAACGATCTTCAGCTAAAGGCTTAGTGAAAATATCTGCACGCTGTTTCTCAGTTGATACATAAATAAGCTCAATATTACCTTTAGAAACATTATCTCATATAAAATGGTGACGAACATCAATATGTTTAGTACGAGAATGCATGACGGGATTTTTAGAGATATTAATTGCAGAAGTATTATCACAATAAATAAGAATATTTGTATAAGAGATACCAAAATCCTGCAATGTTTGTTGCATCCACAAAATTTGAACACAGCAACTTCCAGCTGCAATGTACTCTCCTTCAGTTGTAGACAAAGCTACAGATGTTTGCTTTTTACTACGCCATGCAACCAAACAATCTCCTAAAATTTCACAAGCACCACTTGTGCTTTTTCTATCAACATGTAACCCTGCATAGTCAGCATCTGAAAAACCGATTAAGTCAAAGGAAGAGGAACTAGGATAAAATAATCCCAAGTTACTCGTACCCTTTAGATATTTAAAGATATCTTTAACGGCATTCAAATGAGATTCCTTAGGTTGAGACTGAAAATGAGCACACAATCATACATTGTATATAATGTCTGGACAAGAGGTGGTTAAATATAAAAGTGATCCGATCATACCTTGAAATTTAGTGACATCTACAGGTGTACCTTGTTCATCTTTAGTGAGCTTAACTGAAGTACTCATTGGTGTAGCTTTAGGTGTAACATGTTCAAGTGCAAACCATTTGAGTAGATCCTTAATGTACTTGCCTTGGTGAATAAATATTCCTGCATTAGATTGATTAATTTGCAAACCTAGAAAGTACTGTAATTCACCCATCAAACTCATATAAAATGCTTTATGCATGCAGTCAGAAAACCACTTACACAAAGATTTATTAGAAGATCCAAATATTATATCATCTACATAAACTTGAACTAGAAGAAAGTTATCACGTTTATGAAATATAAAGAGAGTTGGATTGAGTGTACCACGAATGAAACCATTGTTCACAAGAAACTGACTGAGACGCTCGTACCAACAACGAGGGGACTGTCTCAATCCATAGACAGATTTCTTGAGCCTGTAAACATAGTTAGGGTACTTTTCATGAATAAAACCTGGAGGCTGCTTTATGTATACTTCTTCTTTGAGATAACAATTTAGAAAAGCGCTCTTGACATCCATTTGGTAGAGCTTGAACTTCTTGTGAGCTGCAAAAGCCATTAAAATGCGAATAGCTTCTAATCGAGCTACTGGAGCATATGTCTCGTCGTAATCGATTCCTTCCTGTTGGTTGTATCCCTGAACAACCAAACGAGCTTTGTTTTGAATAATATTACCGTCTTCATCCTTCTTATTCTTGAAAACCCAACGAGTACTAATGATCTTGGCATCCTGAGGAGGTGGGACGAGTTCCCAAACATCACAACGCTCGAACTGATTAAGTTCTTCCTGCATAGCAACGGACCAGTGCTCATCTGCAGCTGCTTCTTGAGCATTCTTGGGTTCGAACTCAGCAACAAAAGCACAGAATGCACACATATTATGAAGTCTACTCCGTGTAGAAATTCCTTGATCTAAATCATTGAGAAGATTATCTGGTGGCTGATTCTTCACAGTTTTAGAAGACTTAGGAAGTTGAATATTACTCATTTCTTCCTCATTAGAATTGTCTGCCTGGAAATGAATGGGAGTTGTCTCATTCAAAAGAGACTGTCTCATTTCCGCTTGGGAAGATTTATTCGGAGGAGTAACAGAGATCACATTTGAAACACTATCAGGAGTCTTTGGAGAGCCAGAAGATTCATCAGATGCTTGAGTAAATCCTGAAGAATTATCAGACGACTTAGATTGACCTGGAGAGTCCTGACTGCTTGATTTGTCAAAATGAGACTGACTCATTTCAGAATGAGACTGTCTCATTTGGGAATGAGACGATATATCCGCAGTGTCTTCATCAATTTGAGATATATTTCTTGAGGATTCATTGAAAGCAATATTGATGGATTCTTCTACTTTGTTCTTGACAGAATTGTAAACACGATAAGCTTTGCTTGTTGTAAAATATCCCAAGAAGATTCCTTTCGTAGATTTTGTATCAAATTTGCCTCGATTATTTTGAGTATCTAAAATAAAATACTTGGAACCAAATACTCGAAAATAACTGATGTTAGGAGTCTTTTTCTTAAGTAATTCATAGGGAGTTTTAAGCAAAATAGGACGAATAAGTGCTCTATTAAAAACATAACAGGAAGTGTGTACCGCTTCAGCCCAAAATTTTCTTGGAAGCTTACTCTCATATAGTAGAGTTCTAGCAGTTTCCTGTAAAGCCCTGTTTTTGCGTTCTACTACTTCATTCTGTTGAGGAGTACGAGGAGCTGAGAATTCATGAGTAATTCCTCTTGATTTGCAGAAGGTTATGAAATCCTTCTCGAATTCACCTCCATGATCGCTACGAATTGTTTTGAGCTTAAAAAAATAATTAGTCTCAAGGTTAGTGATAAGATCTTTAAACTAAATAAAAGCTTCATCTTTAGTACGTAAAAATAACACCCAAGTAAAACGAGAGTAGTCATCAACTATAACGAATGCATAATTCTTACCACCAAGACTTACATACCTTTCAGGACCAAAAAGATCTAGGTGAAGAAGCTGCAAAGGATCAGTTGTCAAAACACAATTCTTACAATAAAAGATGTTTTTACCTGCTTTTCTAGCTCACAGGCTGAGCATGGTTCAATCTTCTTGTATTTTAGCTTGGGCAGACCTCGTACCAGACCATGAGAAGAGATCTTTCGAAGAAGATCCATGTGAACATGACCTAGACGTCGATGCGAAATATTCTGCTGATCTTGAACAGTAGCAAGACAGTCTTCCTCTTGCTGTTCATCAAAATCTAACACGAAAATATTTCTTTTTCTCTTGGCAACTAAAGCAAACTCATTAGTTTGAGTACCAATGTAGCATACATCTGTATCAAAATTAACTTTATGACCAACATCAGTAAGTTGACTTACACTAATAAGATTGTATTTCAAACCATCTACTAAACAAACGTTAGAAATAGCAAACCTGTCATTACCAATGGCGCCTTTTCCAATAATTCAGACAGTGTTAGAATCTCCAAGAGTAACTAAACCACCTTCCTTGGCAACTAGAGACAGAAATTTTGATTTATCACCCGTCATATGACGTGAACAACCACTATCGATGATCCATTTATTTCGCGGAACATGTGCTTTCAAGCAAACCTGCAAAGATTGTTTTATCTCTTAGGTACCCACTTAACCTTGGGTCCTTGTTGGTTAGTATCACAGATCTTATATAAATATCTATCTGATTTTTTGATCCACATCTGAACAACATTAATAGATGCATTAGTAGATTTATATCTAACATATGATCTATAAGATGAGTTAGAAGAGTGGCCCTTGATACCACATAATCTAGATTCAGAAGTAGTGTGACCAGATTTGCCACAATCTCGACATTTCTCATAAGGCATCTTATACTTCATAGGGACTCGCTTCAAACCACCTTAAAATGCACGTTTCTTGATTGATTCACATCTTAATCCTCCTTTATCCAGAGAAGATTTTTGTTCAGCAATTAAAGCATTCAAAGTTCCTTCACCATTAAAACATTTTGCTAAATCATTTTCAAGTTGTGCCACTTTCTGCTTTAGTTCAGGAACCAAAGGGTCAGAAGCATTATCTATTTTGTCATCTTCTGGAACAATTGCGGTTGTCCCTTTCTTCAATGCTTCCAGACATACATCCTTCATTTCAATCTCATTTTTGAGATATTGATTTTCCTCAGAAAGCTTAGAAACCTTTTCAAGCAAAGATCTGTTTTCTGCAACCAAGGCTTCATCCTTCATTGGATCGTTCATTTCACTAAGAACTTCACTTAATGCTTGTTTTAAATAAGCATTCTTTTCTTTTAGCTTCTTAACCTGGATCTGCAAGTTCAACAAAGATGAAGATATATTTGAATTATACTTTATATTATGTACCTCATCATTGTCACTGGAGTTGTCCTCGAGTCTTGTAAAGCAGAGTTGAGCAACTTCATCGTCTGAAATCGATCTCAACATCAGACTCATCATCACTCCAAGTGATTAATGCCTTCTTTTTGTTCTTCAGCTTGTAGCAGTCCTTTTTGAAATGCCCTTTCTTTTCACATTCAAAGCATATGTCCTTACTTTGATTTGATGTATTCTCCTTGCTAGGATTAGATTTGAAGTCCTTATTTGGAAACTGTGACTTCATAGGTCGTTTAGAAGCATTTCGTTTGGCAAGAAATTTATGAAACTTCTTGATCAGAAGAACAATTTCCTCATCAGAATTATCAGGGGAATCATCAGCTTCGGCATTGAGTGCAAGAGTCTTTTTACGAGGAGCTTCATCTTCTTCATCATATATGCGTAGCTGATTTTCGAATTCTTCCAATTCGCTGAACAGAGTTAAAGTGTCCATAGTCGAGAGCAGTGTTGAATCCTGCAGAATAGTAACCTTTGGAGCAAACTTCTTTGGCATTGCTCTGAGGATTTTTCTATTGATCTCAGATTGAGGAATGATCATTTCGAGTAGTGAGATAGAATTTATCAAAGTCAAGAATCTTCCTTGTGCATCTCGAACACTTTCATCTCTTTCCAACCTGAAATCTTCATAATCACTCATTAGCATGCTAGGTTTGACTTCACGTACCTTAGAAGTGCCTTCGTGGCTGGCTTTGGTCGTATCCCAGATCTGTTTTGCAGTGGTACATGCTGATACTTTTCATAGTTCAGTAGCTACCATACCATTAAGAACTGAGTTCATAGCTTTAGCATTGGAGTCATTGCATTCACCTCTTCAGGAGAGAGATCCTTGAGAGATTTAGGCTATCCATCTTTCATTGGAATTGTAAAGTCATTTTCTACAGCATCCTACTCGAATGCATCACGCTGGAGAAAGATTTTCATCCGAAATTTCCAGTCATTGTAGTTTTCAGCACAATGAAGCAGTTGTGGATAATTATTTGAATACCTATCTGGTTGAGTCATGGATCGCTAGCAAAATAAACACTAAAAAGAGAATTAAATGCACCTGCTCTGATACCAAGTGAAATTCAATGGCTCGATAGATAGTATTAAATTCTAACTGTCAAAATAAATGGGACAGTCCCTTTACAAATGAGACAGGGTATGGGACAGTCTCTTTTAACTGCAGAATGTAAATAACAGAAATGAAAATGCAGTATGCTGAAAACTGAATAAGTAAAAACACCAGAAGTTTTCACTTGGTTCGGCCCCTACACTTAGTCTATGGCCTACCTCCAAGTCCCTATGCCAACTAGCATAGAGAATGTATTATATCAACTTTAATAAAGAACTTACAGTCTTTCCTTGATTACAAATATAGCACTTGAAAGAAACCCTTTCCCAAGCTAACCTTGCTACCTAGCCAACTACTATTCCTTAGCCTTCTAGCTACCTTACTATACTTTAGAATCAAGTTTTGTCACAATCCGGCACAAAATTGATATAAATACACAAGTACAAGTATAAACGAATTGATTACAACTCAAAATATATCTTTGTTCAACTGGATTTGTATCTCGAGTATAAAGAACAAGAAGGTGTCAGATGTAACGAATTGACGTGAAAGCATTAGTTGAAATCTGAAAATGTGAGTTGTATTTATAAGCAAAGTTCTAACAGATTTATTTTCAAATAAAGGATAAGATAAATAAGATTTGGAAACAAGTTTGTTTGAAAATATTTGAATCAATCGTGAAAGCTAATCTGTTAGTTTGTTTGAAATAGATAAACCAAGTAAAAGATAAGTTTTGAATAATTCAAACTTGGTTTATAAGATAGGGTTTGTTTGAGATAAGATTAAAAGATATATATCCAGCCAACACAAGATTTACATAAAACCCTAATCCTTATCTGCCAGACTTTGCAAAACACTCGGATAAATCTGTTGAATCATCTTGTTGCATTAATCCATTCTGTTTCGAAACATCATCAGAAAACATGAGGCTAACCAAATTTTCATTTTCTTCTTTTCTTGCTGCAATGAGTTGGTCTTCACGAGCTTTAATTCTTTGGACACCATCATAACACCATATTAGCATCAAATCAATGCTAATTCGCCTGAATTCCGGATTAATGCCTGAAATGCAAAAATATTAGAAAACACATTAAAATACCAACAACTTGAGTACAAAAACACCAATTCAAATTTAATGGAGTGTTATAAAGTATCATAAATGTCACTCAATAATTTTCATCTCAACTATTGAACAACATCTTGCAAATTATCACAAAGGGCAAAATACTTATGTAGTTATATCCGTTTGATGATTAATTTTTGATATTTTTACTCTTATGCATTGTATGTAGATTTAATACACCTGATTTGATTATTAATTTCATCCCCATCCTTAATTTTATGTTAGTATTCTATGTACTAATGAAGTGGGGTATCTATGTAGTCGTTAGTGAAAGGGAGATTATTGAAGAAAAAAATATACAATTTAGGAAGAGAAACCTTTTCTAGTAACAGTGAATTGGACATAATAAGACAAAAGCAAATTGTTTCAGATTTAAGGTACTTGTTTTGTGGCTATTCTATAATGAGATATATTGAATTTAAAGTCTAGATTGGGTCCTCATGTTACTGTTAATTAGAGCTGTTCACGAACCGAGCCGAGCCGAGTTTTGATCGAGCCGAGCCGAGCTTTCTTAACGAACAAAAACCTGTGTTCGAGCTCGAGCTCGTTAACGAACGAGCCGAACACGAGCTTTTATCGAACAAAATCGAGCCGAGTCGAACCGAGCCGAACACGAGCTTTCTCCATCAAAACGAGCAGAGTCGAGCCGAGCCGAGCCGAGCTGAGCTGAATTAAAAAATTCTGGTCAAAATACAGGTTGACTGTTAAAATAACAAACCAAATACTTTTATTTTTTCTAAAAATTTTGTCATATCACTAAAATATATTGATCTTAACATCCGTACGGTTGGATCATTCATAAATATTTTTTAAAAAAATTGAAACATTAATACGATACTAAACACTAATTACAAGTACAAGTCAAAACACCGGTTGACTGTTAAAATAACAAATCAAATACATTTATTTTTTTCTAAATTTTTTAGAATATCACTAAAATAAATAGATCTTAGCATCCGTACGGTTGGATCATCTATAAATATTTTTAAAAAAATCAAAACATGAATAAGAGACTAAACACTAGTTACAAGTATTGTTCAAACAAGTGGGTGATTGTCAAAATAACAAACAAAATAAATTTATTTTTTCTAAAATTTTTATCTTGTCACTAAAATATATAGATATTAACATCCATACGGTTGGATCATCTATAAATATTTTTAAAAAAATCACAACATTAATACGAGACTAAACACTAGTTACAAGTAAAGGTCAAAACACCGGTTGACTATTAAAATAACAAACCAAATACATTTATTTTTTTCTAAAACTTTTGTCATGTCACTAAAATATATAGATCTTAATATCCGTACGGTTGAATCATCTATAAATATTTTAAAAAAAATTAAAACATGAATACGAGACTAAACACTAGTTACAAGTATTGTTCAAACAAGGGGTTGATTGTCAAAATAACAAACAAAATAAATTTATTTTTTTCTAAAATTTTTATCATGTCACTAAAATATATAGATATTAACATCGGTACGGTTAGATCATCTATAAATATTTTTTAAAAAATTAAAATATTAATACGAGACTAAACACTAGTTACAAGTAAAAGTTAAAACACCGGTTGACTGTTAAAATAACAAACCAAATACATTTATTTTTTTCTAAAATTTTTATCATGTCACTAAAATATATAGATATTAACATCCGTACGGTTGGATCATTCATAAATATTTTTTAAAAATTGAAACATTAATATGAGACTAAACACTAGTTACAAGTAAAGGTCAAAACACCTGTTGAATGTTAAAATAACAAATCAAATACATTTATTTATTTTAAAAATTTTGTCATATCACTAAAATATATAAATATTAACATCCGTACGGTTGGATCATTCATAAATATTTTTAAAAAAATTGAAACATTAATATGCGAGAAGTACTAGTCAAACTACTAGTTAACTGTTAAAATAGCAAACCAAATATATTTATTTTTTCTAAATTTTTTATTATATCACTTAAATATATAGATCTTCACATCCGTACGGTTGGATCATTTATAAATAATTTCAAAAAATCGAAAAACCGATCAGGAAATAAATACTAGTTACAAGTAGTAGTCAAATCACTTGTTAATTATTAAAATATCAAATTAAAAAATTAATTTTTAATATCTGAATTTTTTCAAATTACTAAAATATATATTTTGACATTCGTATAATTCAATAATTTAAAAATATTTATAAAAAATCTGAATAAAATTCATAATAATTAAATATATAAAAAAAATATTTTTTTAATTTTTTTTCGAGCCGAGCCGAGCCGAACTCGAGCCGAACCGAGCCGAGCCGAGCTCGAGCCGAACCGAGCCGAGCCGAGCTCGAGCCGAACATGCCAAAAACTCGGCTCGAGCTCGTTTTCTTAACGATGTGTTCGAACTCAAGCTCGAGCCCTTAACGAACCAAGCCCTTAACGAGCCGAGCTCGAGCTTGTTCGCGAACGGCTCGGTTCGCGAATAGCTCTACTGTTAATTAATTCCAGTGAAAAATAGCACAAAAAAATTCCTTTTTTTCAAAACAACTTGATCGAGAAGATTAAAACTGATTTATAATTGTACTCGTATAACCTCTCACATAAACTCTGTCAAATAAAAGAAACTTTAAATTTGCGCACAAGCTACCATTCTGATGTGTTTGATGTTGTATTGTGGTATAGCATATTGAGTTAGAGAAAAAATAATATACAAACATCTCTGAATTAACAATTTTTATTTATTTTAAGAGAAAGATAAGCGGTAACTCGAGGGAAATTTGTAAATGTTTATTATATTTTGCGTATCAGGCAGCTTTACGAGCACCAGCTAAATGACCGCCTGGACCATATCCTTAGCACACCACCTAGGAGAATACCAGCATCTCCATTCAGAGGAGAATCACTTTCATTCCCACCAAGGTAAAAGTAGATCACATCCCATGCTTTTTATAAATATTTTATACTCCTCTGGATTTTATTGACATCACCATAGGCTACTAAACAGAATATTAAAAAATATTCACCAATTGATTTCTTAAAAGACCCTCCCTCTCCTTCTAACATTAGAAGTACTCTTCGAAGACGTTGATTACTGTACAAATTGTATTACATGCAAAGTAGATGCCTGCTGCTTTGACTGTTATTTGGTATAAATCCCAACTAATACTACATTCTTTCTGATCGTTTGAAGAGTTGAGAATTACCTGGTCACTTGCAAGGAGGGTGACTGGAGACTTGATGTCAAGGGGTTTGATCAGGATGGTATCTACGCATTCAAGTCAACAAATTTATACGGGTACTGTAATATGAGTGAATTTTAATAATAATAATAATAATAATAATAATAATAATAATAATAATAATAATAATAATAGTAATCAATCTGAATTAGAATAGAATTAATAATATTAGTTAGTTTAGTAATTTGATTAGGAAAAGCATTAGTAATTTAAGTTGTTAATAATAATAATAATAATAATATTTGTTTTAAAATGATTTCAATTTAAAATAGTTCTAGTAAATAGATTTTAAAAAGGTTAATATTAATTATTAGAGTTCTATTAGCTATATAATATTATAGGGCTATATAAGACCACAAACTAGTTAATGACAAAATCCTAAAAGAAGCGAAACAAACAAAGCAAGCCGTAAAAAAGAGGATTGGATATTAGGGGAATTGCCTTCTAACCACCTTCTAACCATTTTCTTTGATTAAAAGGAAAAGGTAACTCTTTTATCATATATCATATAATAGTAGTACTGTTATGCGTTTATGGATATAAATTCTCACACTAATATCCACTATTTTATTAAGTTTGTTGTAGTGATGTGAGTCTAAATAATTATATTTTAAATGCTTGGTTGTATTAATTGTATTTGTACATGGGATCACAAATTTTGAAACATGAGGCTGAATATTTTTGATCGAATATTTTAGTTTACATATTTATGTTTTTTTTATTATTTTATCTTTATGTAATCAAGGTTTTATTTTGGCCATAAATTATATATAGTGCTAGTTTACAAGTTTTGTGTTGTTGTCCAGCTTTATATTAAATATGTACAAGTAGGTTCAATATTCATGTCATCTATTTCTATTAGCTTAAGTTAAAATAATAATATAATAAAATTATTACGATGACCCGATTTTAGTACTGGCTCATGCAGAAGGCATCATCAAGCTGATGTATAGAGTTTATGTACTAGTTCTTTTAGTATATATTAATAATTAATAATAATATAAAAGAATGAATAAGGTCTAGTCTATTTGACTTAGTAGAATGTTAGTAGCTCGTTAGATAATGGTAGTAAATAATGACAGTGAACTAGTATGTTTGTGTTATATGAAGAATAAATGATTAATAAATTGTTAGTAATAAATTATGATCTTTGTAAATAGATCGGGATTCGGGAGTTTAGAGGGATTTTACGGAACTGGATAGTATTTAATTTGCGATATTTAAGGTACATATTTTGTCCCCTTTTTATTCAGCGCTACTCTTCTTAGAATTAAATATCTCTGATTTGCTCGTTTCCATATTTTATTCGTTCAGTTAAAATTGTTTGATCATTTTGACGTGCAAAAATTATTTCAAAATTGATTTGGAGAATTTTAAATATCTGTTTATGCGATTTTCAAAAATTATTTATGACATCCTCTGTTTTGAAAATCTAAATTATTGTCTCTGGTGATTTTAAAAAATTTGCGAAAATATTTTAGTTGACCCTTAGAGCGATATAGGGTATACCGAGTTAAACAATTGTAGGGGTACTACAGCCATGTCATTGCGGCACCAGTGACATGACATTTCCGTGACAGTGTGATTGGTCACGGCGTATCCTACTGTTAGCTCTTGGGAGGAGCTTTTGCGCATTTGATATTTGTTTCAGGATACGTGGGTGCACCCAGAGTTTGATTTGTGATTTGATTTATGGTGACGTTGTATATGTCGTACACGTTATCCATTCTGTTGCACGCATTAGGTACCCTATGATGTGTATATTTGTATCTGTTCTGATATCGGTATGAAATATCCTAACCCCTCGTTGTTTCAGCCTTACTTATTTTTAAAATTGTTGTTTTATTATAATTTGCAGATTGTTTATTTCTGATCTCTTTGTTTTATAAATTGTATTTCAAATCCGTACTGGGCATTTGGCTCATGCCGTATTTTTTTTCTGGCATGTGCACAGGGGGATCTGGGACTGTGCGATGGAGAGCTACCCTATTTATTGTTTAGGATTTCAGACTTTATCAATATCTAGATTTAATTATTTATTTAGAGATTTCAACATTTATATTATTGGTTTAGACAGTTTGGAGATTTTAAGCCGTTTAATTATTATTTAAAAATATATTAGTGCTCTATTTACAGGTTTATGAATTTTAAATAATATCACTTTTTACTATTTTAAAAAGGGATGTTACAGGTATTATAAACACTTGGGCGTCAAATGTACATGTTTCCGAAAAAATATGTTATATAAAAAGATTATGTTGTTATGTGTCTGATTTAGGGGTCATTTGTTAAATCTGAACGATATTTTCTGAACGACAAAAAAATCTGGATGATCTGGACGAAGAGGCAATAAGAAAATCTGAACGAATGATGGTGTTTGTTAAATTTTTTCTAAAATTATCTGGATGATGATAGTTTTCTATTTTAACTTGTTATTTTTGATAATAATAATAGAAAAAAATGTTTATTTCATTAATAAATTTTATTACAAAACATAATCAATGGAGAATTATAAAATTATTAAAAATAGCTTCACAAATTCGAAGCAATATGATCCCGAAGATCGTTCATGTATTGAGTGGCTTGAGATCCCCATTGCGTTTCATTTATTGGTCCTTCCAAGTCTTCGTCATTTTCTTCTCCATCACTGGTTTGATCGCACCAATCAAACAATTCATCTTCTAATTTCTTTTTTCTTATAAAATTGTGAACAGCAATACAATCAATCACAATATCTCGTTGCGTAGAAAATAAATACAGAGCCATCTGTTTTAAGATTGGAAATCTTGCTTTTAGCACACCATAAGCACGCTCGATAACATTTCTTAATTTTGCGTGGGCATGATTAAATTTTTCCTCCTTAGTTAAGGCACGTTGACGATTAAAATCTGCTAACCAATATCTTGTGTTACGGTACGGAGTTAAATAACCGCGGGTGTTTGTATATGCTGCATCACAAAGATAATATTTATCTGCAATACAAAGTTATAAAAAAATATTCTTTATTTTACCTTATTAAAGTATTCTCGTTTAAAAATAGTAAGAGATACATACTTGGTGGAGGAACCGGAAATCCGGAATCAGGATCAAGGGCGACCTCTGTCAATATTCTTGAATCATGTGCTACTCCCTCCCATCCAGCCCAGATAAATGTGAATATCATATTAAAATCACATATCCCTAAAACATTTTGGTAACACTCGCCCCTTCCTCGTCCTCTATATCGAGCTTATTGACCAACTGGAATAACAGCATGAACAAGTGTACCATCAAGTGCACCAACTGCTCCATGTAGCACACCAATTAAAACATGTGAAAGCATATTAAAGAATGTTAATATTACATCGACATGTTAATTACTAAGAAAATTAGACCATGCAAACCAATAAAAATGTCATTACTTACAGGAAATATTTTTAGCAGCTCTCTTTGCATTCTTTAAGTGATGGTCCACTATTGGTCTGAACTATCAATTTTAGTGCATTGGTCATCTCATCTTCAAACTTTGTAGTTTTTGTAAGTTTTGGTGATATTTTAGCTTTTTTCTTTGGATTTTCTTGGATAATTGGATTCGAAGTATTTGACCGACTTTCTTCGGTTATTGGAATCTCTATGTCATCATTTATATCAATAGTCATGTTCTTCTTAGAGCTAGGCCCCCATCCACTAACTCCTGTGGCAGCAGTTCCATCATAAAGTTGGGTGCAAAGTTCAGGATAGCTCAAAGGTGTGGTTTTCAATGTGTCCACGATCTTATTTCCCTGTGGACAACAAAATAGAGCAAATTTCATTTATGATGTGGTTCTTAAATTGATTTAATATAAATTAAAAAGTTAACTTTTTGAGTTGATCCCATTCTTCTTCTGTGAAGTTGAATGTAATAGTTGTCGGATCATAATGATTCCCAGTTTTGGATTTGAGTCGACACCAAGCAACATATCGGGATCTTAGATAATCATATCGGTTTCTCATCTGTCTAGCATCAACCTCAAAGTTGTGGGTTTTCTTAAGAATTTCTCCCACTTTTATCCATGAATGCGGCTTAAGGCTACTACCTAGCCTACCACTAGCGGTAACTTCCTCAATGCATGCTTCCAGAAATATTTTAGTTATAAGTTCACACCTCCACAATACTTTTTTCTTTTTCTGCATTTCGCTACATTGATTTTGGCTATCACTAGCTTGAGTTTGGGGTTCACTAGCTTTATCCATACCTACAAGAACATAAACCTCAGACAACTAGAACATGAACCTCAAAAGAATGAAAATTAATAAGAAATCATGACTGTGTATTACTCTGAGCATCTGACAGAGGGTGGCAAACTAACAATCAATGTGAAGTACACTCATTTATTTGTTTACTAAGCTAACATGAAACCTTACTTTATTAATTAGTGGAGATTAACTATATGTATGTAACTGTAATGAGTAATCTGTAACCTCAAGCTCCTCAAGCTAAGCACAGGGGCCAAAATTTATAACCACATTTCTACAGTACTTGCTCCGTATTAATTAATCGCCTGGTTGTACCTAATTAAAGCAACAACTTGTTCGATTAGCTAATTCCATTAGTACTGCTCACATGGCCTAGAAATATATTAATTCCATGAATAGAAGTAATCTGACCTTAATTGTTTTTATGTAGAAGGCAAACTTAACTATAGCATAGCCTAGTGTATCTTGTATTTTTAACCATCCTTTATACTCTGTCTCCTGGTGTTGCTGTACATGGCCATTATTGTCTTATCTTAGCCAGATAACGAGATATTACATACCCAAAACAAACATCTGTTTTGTGCAGATTACATTATAAAGTTTCTGTACATTATAAAGAAGCTACAGAGTGTTGAAGCAGGAGTATAAAGAAACAAACGAAGTGGAAAGTTAATGGTATTAATAAAAAATAATTAAAAAGTGGAGGCTACTTCATTCATTAGTGAAAAAACTGTGATGCAACATCCTCAAATATTATCTTATTGCCAAGCGGGAAGGTTTGTTTTTTTATATGTAACTGATATAATCAACTGTAGTCTCCTTGCGAAACTAAGAAATTTGTCATTCCAGCCATGCACTTAGTAATAGCCTCATGATCAAAGTGATTTCAATTAGTTGGCAGTCCCTCGGTCATATATCTTTTGTTTGCTAAATCCTCACAGTGATTTTACTTGAAACTAGATGCAGATCTAGGATGGGTTACATTCAGAAGGTGGATGTAGCTCCTCCCCGACTTTCTATTTTATTGGCACTACTAAATATATGATGAATGAGACTCTAAAAAACTGTTAAAGCCTATTTGTTTCCGACTGATTATTTAATTAATTTGGAATTTATGTGAGTACTGCACAGCTTAAACCACATATATTCAGGTACTCTTGCAGTCTTGTCTACACTACTACAATTAAGAGGCCTTAGAAGCCTATAGAAATTCAAGTTTCAATTTATCGAGGAAACAAAGTTTATTTAAGTCACTGATATAGTAGATTAGGTACTAAAGTTCAATCACGTCGACGGTGCTAATCTATATTTTAACTAAAATTCCTTAGTGACTAGCAGTTTTATCCTTTAATTACAGACCTCAAAAGTTATTATGCAGATGAGAAAAACCAAAAGACATATTATCTATTCCTTGATTTGTATCTCCCAAGTTCACTATTAAAGCAATCATGTATATTACCAAAGAGCAGATACATAAACATTAATAAACATGCCTTGACAGAGCAAACTAAAAGAGCAGAACAACCAAAACAAAGGGTAGACATCTCCCAAGCCCCAACCAAATTTTCGAGTGATGCTAATAACAATCTAAACGTAAATTATATTCAATACACATCTACAATCCACAATAATTACCAAAAAGATCACAATAATTATCTATTCATCAACACTTTTATGCATCAATTGCATACACTTAACCTAAGAACATCCGAATCAATTATCGTCCAAATAAACCTATTACTTTATAATTATATCTAAAATTCATAAAAATCAACCAACCTTCAGAGGAAACAATTATGATTGTACTCGGCAAAACTAATACAGGGTATCAACAAACAAATTTATCCGGAAAAAATATAAAAGAATGGAGAAAGGCTCGTACCTGATAGAATTAGAATTGATAGATGAGAAGAAACTAGATAGCCGATTAAATACCCAAATAGCAGAACTTATAAGAACAAAAAGTAGTGATAAGAACAGGCGCTAAAAAATCTAAAAATTCCGCGAATAAGATGTAGAGGAGAGCTACCTGGATGATTGAGCCAGAAAATTGAGGATGAGTCGTCCAGTGGTTTTTTTGTGTTCGTCCAGCAAGTTTTTATCATCCAAACTGTTATCAAACAATCTTAATGAGGCCCAATCTGATTGAGCCCATAAATTTTGTCATTCAGTTATTATCAAATGGGCCCTTAGCTTTACTTTTATTGTTAGTGTTCTCGAAGTTTGTCCCTAAACTTTAGTAGTAGATTTTAATGTTATCACTGATATTACGTGATAGGTTGAGTTAAACTCCAATTGCTTTTTTTACGGGCTATTAAAAATTTACATGAAAATCAATTTTTTTATGGTTATAAAAAGCCACTTTGTTTTTTTAGATAAAAATGATTTCACGAAAAGCTGGTTAACTTTTTTAAAACTTTTATTACTTTAATAATAAATTTTGTTTGTTTATGGACCATTTTTGAATTTTCTGGCTATGATAATTATAAAATCTGCAAATTTAATATCATCCTTTACTATAAAATTCCTAATTTTATTAGTAACGATTATAAATGTGGATATCTATCTCAAATTGCACAACATATGTATTTTAAAAAAATTGATGAAAATATAATGTTACAAAAAATATCAAAAATAAGAAATTTCGTTGTATGAAATAAAATGATTCATTAACTTAGAAAGGTTGCATACACAATGTTAAAAGATAAATAATACACAATATGAATAGAAAATAAAAATAAATTTAGTATAAAATATTAATTAAATTTTTTGTAGAGCTACCATTTAATTAATTTTTTAAATTAACTAAAAAATTAAAATACCCATCATTTGGAGCAATCTGCCCAAAATATCAATCGACGATACTGTGCACCCAAAATACCTACGAAATACGAATCTTGGAACATGCGTATTCACAATTTGTTTTTTTGAATACGCATGAACATGCGCATTCTTCTTAAAAACAAAAGTAAATATGCATGTTCAACATGCGTATTTTTTATTAAATTTTATTAGTTTGAATACGCATTCATTAAATACGTATTTAGTGAATATTTTGGTCGATTCTCGCGTATCCGGATATTTTGGGCAGTTGAACGCCAAAGGTGATGTATTTTGGACATTTTTTCCATAATAAATTACTTACAATTTATAGTTATTATTTTTTTGTAATTATTATATTTTATTTAATTCTAAAATAAAATATCAGATAATATATGTTTATATTATATTTAACATTTATTAAATGACAAAGTTTCGACAATGTACTTTTTTTCGTAACAACGTACTTAACAAAATGTGGATATTTCTTTTAAGAATAACAAAAAAAGATTTGAAAAAAACAATATGCTATTAAAAATATTCGTCTCCAGAATTTAAAAATAAATTTGACGATAAAAATTAAATTAATATTATATATAACTGAAAATTTCCGAGGCACGTGCTATACTTAGTATTTTTAATATACTTTCTACGGCTTTTATTTTAATCTATCATTTCTAAATATACTAATAAAAATACTGTGAGTATTCTTTTAGGGATTTTAACCTATATCCTTTTTAAATTAGTGTCATATTTTTTTCAAACTGCGTTCTACCTTTATTGAATTTACTAGGGCCCGCGCTACGCGCGCTCCAAATTTCTATAATTTTAAATTTTTTTCTCAAAGTTTATAATTTTTATAACATAAACGGTTATCTTCTAGTTTTATTTAATTTATTTATTATAGTTATTTAGGTTCCGTTTATTTTGAAATATAAAATTGATATTATAGTTTAACGTTAAATCTCAGTATTTTATTTTAGTTTTCTTTCTCTCACATTTTAACCAATTAAAAGTCTCTTAACTAATATTTTAACATTTCCCTTTTACGTTTTTAGTAGTCAATATTTTAATAATTTGTACAACAAAATTGAGTAAATATTTTTTTTAATTAAATACTTTTTAAAAAAATCTAATAAATATTACATAACATACAATTTATTACAATATTTTATTTTAAAATAAAAATAATACAAAAACCCACTTATATTAAAACATAATATATAACACTATTTTGTAAAAATCATTTTTTTAAAAATTATAAAAAAGGAGAAAATATTAAAAGAATTAAAAAACTCAAACAACCCAAATAAGTTGACTTTGGGATATGTTAAACTCCTGTATTAAAAGAAACCCACATAAAATCAAAGTCCTGTCTTAAAAGAAGACGAGATAAGAAAACTACCGTGACTTTGGATTCTCAACTTCTTTAAGCAAAAAGTAACTTCTTTTCACCAAGGAGACAGCACTCTCGGTAGAATCAAACTCTTTCTCTACAATGGAGGTATGAATCGATTCTTTGTCTATAGTTTATCTTGCTTTCATACAGTATATATATGCAATGGAACCATGAATCAGTGTTAGAACTTGAGATTATATTGCTTGATTGATAAAATTTTAAAGTATACATACCTTAAATTAATCGATATATGTTATAAAGAATTTAAGAACATTACTTGCTTAAATTCATGTAATTCTCAAGTTTTGTATCCTATACATGTATTGTTCTTGTAAAATCTTTTATTTGTATCTCATGCATGTAATATCTAAGTAAAATAACGTGCTTTATATTGATTGGAACAAATTTATTATGTAATTACAGATGAAGAAATGATCCAGTTCTAGAGCGAAGAATGTCAAATTCAATTTAGGTAAATATTTAACCTAGAATGTATATACTGCATTTATTTAGGTACATTAACATAATACCAATTGTACAGATAATGAAGAGAGTATATGTAGCTTTCTGGCAGCAAATATAGAAGTCTCTGATTTTAGGCACTTTGTAAGTGTATATTTTACAGCGTTAATTTATATAGTGTCAAATTTATGTTTATTTTTAAATGTATTTAATTTAATGGTACTTGATCAGAGAGTGCTAGAGGATTTTAAAAGTGTTTGTGGTGGAAGAATTCCAACTGGCTTGAAGATATATTGTAAAACACATAAATGGCGTGCTCGATATGATTCAGAAATCGGAAAAATATGTGGTCTTACTCGCTTTATGGAGTTTTATGGAATTACGATATATAATCTTGTTTTATTTGATTATCATGGAAATGGGGTCTTTAATGTCAAGATATATAAGGAAGCGGCAATTGAGATAAACTACCCGACGATAGAACCAAATGAGTGGATGTTAAATAAACCGGAATGGAAAGATGAAGAATTCATGGTTTTCTATGGAAACATTCAGTTTCAGAAATCTGTTGCTATGTTATATGATGGTTTCCTGAACAAAACTGAAGCTTACTGTATTAGCGTAAATAGTGTAGACTTGCAAGGTGATGGGATTGATCTGGTAAGATTTATTTGCAATTGTTTTCCATATCAGGTCGCATTCATACTTTAATACCAGTGTGTATATGCTGGTACCTGAACAAATTTTTGCATATATGACAAACAATGAAGTCAGGAACAGAGAATTTCTACAAAAACTTCAAACATGGAAACTCTGTCAGTCTGAGGTTCACCACTAAGGAATGAAAATGTGAGGTGGAGAGGGTTGGAGGCCATTGCAGATTTGGGAAAGGCTGGTCTGATTTTGTATCACACGCAGGACTTGGAATTGATGATTCTATAGTGATGTACAGGATGCATAATGATATAGAAAATGTGAACAATGTGAATGTTTGTATCTATAAACATGATGTTTATGAGAAAGATCTTGATAGAGGTAATGTGATAAATTAACTACTTTAAATTCTATATTTAAATTGATTCAATTACGGATATTCTACAATATTACAAACTTATAAATTATTTTATTTTTTTGTGGCAGGAAACTTGTTTGCGCCAAAATCATTTTGAAAATCGTCTCTAAAGATAATCTGGCATGTGGAGGTTTTGTAAGTATTGTTGTGTATTGATAGGATGAAAAATTAATTGTTATATATAAATATTGTTTAGTTGTATTGTTAGATGAATATGGACTACATAGTGGTTAAAAAGATATTTAGTAGGAATGCTTAGTAATCATGCATAATAATATGTCAACAAATAATAATTGATCTGATTTAAATTAATAACTAAGCATATGTATTATTGATCTTGTTAATCATATAATTTATAATTAAAAAATAAACTTAATACAAATAGATATAACACGGGCTATATAAAATAGTAAAATTAAGATAACAAAATTACGTGAACTAATCATATATTTTTTCTTTTAAATAACCAAAACTAATGCAAAACCCTTGATTTATATTTAAAAAATAGCTAACTGCTAATAAATATGTTTTCTACAAAAATAAAAATTAAAACAAATGATTACTTAAGTTGAAAATATAAATTTTTTTTTAAATTAAACAAACACCATATACACACCAGAATAACAATTATACCTTAGATTAATAATAAGTGAGATTCAGTTTCTCTGCATTGCAGGACCTGATTTTTTTTATAATTAATCGGTTAAATACGTTTAATCCCAACTTAAACTAAAATATAAAATTGTAAGGAATTTATTTTTTAAAAAAATAGATGATTAAAAATTTATAAGACTAATTTTAAAAACATAAATGTTGCAAATACTACTTGAAGCTTATCAACTTAATTAAAAAATAATATTTTAAAAATATTATGTTAAAATATACTAAAGCTATAATGTGTTTTGTTTATACTACTATCCTTATTATTGCAACAGTATACTTCTACTGAATTTAGAGATTTTAAATTATGATAAAATGACAATTGTAAAAACTCTATAATTTAATAAACTTTAAATATAATGAAGATATATTTATATTAAAAAAATTATCTTAAAACAAAATAAAATTGTATGAATTGAAAAAGATTTAATAACTATACATATTTTAGTTATTCTTAATACTTAACAGTTTATGGACAAAACATTTATATTAAAAAAGAATAATAATTATTTTATTATACAATTTACTTTCTATTAAAATATGTATTCTTCATTTGCAAATTACTTCACCTTAATTACTTAAATATAGTATTTTTAGGAAAATAAAACCATTTTTTACGATTAACTAAATAATTTACCATTCTTTAAAATTTGAAAATATTTTGATGTGTATTGATATAAGTTGTGCGTGTAAAGGTATAAACAAATTCTATTCAACTTCATAATTTAAGGCTAATAAAAATGCAAAGGCGGTTTATCTATTTAAAATCTATACCTACTAAACTAACAATAATATCATATTTATGGGGAAATACGCTATTAAAAATATAGTAAACTTGAATTTCTACCGGTATAAAGAATTTATTCGACTTCTTTTATTAGTTTTAATCAACTTTATAGTTTTATAATATTAGTTAATTATTTAAATTGATATATAATATTATCTTATAATGATAAAATATAAGTTAAAAATTTATAAGACTAATTTTAAAAACAAAATTTATGTGAGAATTACTAAATATAATACTTGCAGATTATCAACTTAATTAAAAAAAAATATTTTGAAAAGAAAAAATGAAGAAATTATGATAAAATATACTAAAGGTATAATGTATTTTTTTATACTACTATCCTTGTTATTGCAACATTATACCTCTACTCAGTCTAGAGATTTTAAGTTATGATAATTTAATAATTTTTAGTGTAATGTAGATATATTTATAAGAAAAAATATCTTAAAACAAAATAAAATTCTATAAATTGAAAAAGATTTAATAACTGTACACATTCTCAATGCTTAACAATTTATGGCATTTACACTTATATTAAAAAAGTATAATAATTATCTTAATATATAATTTACTATCTACTAAAATATTTGTACTTGATTTGCAAATTACTTTACCTTAGTTACTTAAATATAGTATATTTTCGGAAAATAAAACCAATTTTTTATGATTAACTACATCATTTACCATCGTTTAAAATTTAAAAATATTTTAATAAATGTTACAATTAGCTAATGTATAACCTATATCTAAAATATTATATATAGAAAACTGATTATCATTGAAATAAAAAAAATAGATTAAAAATAATCTATAACTACTAAATCCAATAGTGTTAGCTTTCAAATTGATTCATCAAAATTTAATGTCAAGATTTTAGGTTCTAATTTTCAAGTTTCAAAATCTCATATCAGCTGGGTTCAATCATATGACCTAAAATCCCCCGGATAAACCTGATATCTACATTTGGGTTGTTGACATAACATGATATCTATACTTGGGTTGATGTTACTCGTCTTAAGCTTGTAAAATTGGTCGGTACAGTCTGTTGAGTCCTCTTATGCTCACAAGTTGAAAACAAAACGTGCAACACTTTGCATGAAATTTGCATGAATTTTTAACCCATAAGGGAGGGGACTAATTAACACAAACAACAATTTAAAAGGCATCAAGAGATTATTCATACAAACCCAAGTACCAATTAATGGGACCATAATTTGTAAATCCCAAAACCATATTCAATCGGTTAACATTTTAAAACTGCAAAATCTGATTTAGATAAGTTTGTTTTAGTTGCCTTGCATACCCCATCCTTTCCCTAAAGCAATATACTTTTCAAGAAACTCTTCTTAACCTTTATAGAAAAAAGAACCTGCCACCAACCTCTCCTGGTTCTAACCACCCTGAATGAAGTTACATATTCAAACCAGGCATGCTTAAAAATTGTTTTTCTACATCTACTACCTAAGTAATTGTAAATAAATCCTTAAAAGTAAACCCGAAGTTTCATGCAAATAACACTTGAACCTGCAGAATACAAAGCAAAGTAGAGAGGGGTAAATAAAAGTTACATATCCAAATCAGACATGCTTAAAAATTATTTTTCTGCAATCACTACCTAAGTAATTGTAAGTAAATCCTTAAAAGTAACCCGAAGTTTCATTCAAATAACACTTGAACCTGTAGATTACAAAGCAAAGTAGAGAGGGGTAAATAGAGAAAGTTGTTTAAATGTCCGAGTTATATTTTAATCAAAATGCAATTATATGTTCCCGAAATGTATAATACCTATCAATCATTGGTTTCTTTTTTTATGTTTCATAATTTATAGTGTCATTAGGGCAGGGTGATTTGTTTTTAAGATGTTGAAGACCTCAAAACTTAATAAATTTGAAAATAGCATAATCAAACTGCTGGAAAATTTACAGCGTAATCCATTCAATAAAGAAAGGGGTCATTTGTATTTAAAATAACTTCTACATTATTAATCAAGCCCAAAAGGGGTCATTTGTATTTAAAATAACCACTACAGGTGCTCAAACCAGTAAATATATGGGTTTTTCTTTATTTTTTACTTCAAAAATATATTCAGTATTTAACACACCTGTAATCCAAAGAGGTAAGAAAGCATGTATTCTAAATCATTTTCTAATTTAATGAATCCAATAACATGTGACCCATCTAATTCAACTACATCAACTCTATGACATGCATATGGGAGAAAACTGAAAGAGCTTTACTTTGGAACCGTTGCACCTAAATCTGATAAGTATAACAGTTCTTTCAACAGTAAATCTAGAAGCGACCTCATGAAACCACTCTGCAAAATGTGAAGATCACATAAAATATACATTAAAGAACAATCATAAATATGTTAAGGTAATTAACATAGCAAATAAGTAGTTGGTAACCAGATCGAGGTATGTTAACATTTCTTTTTTGCTTACCAACTTACTCCCGAAGAATTAAATAGCTTTTGCAAGAAGACTACCATTTTCTTCAACTTCTGAGCTCTCAAAAAACAGATGCACGGTGGCGTGAATTAAATAGCTTTTGCAAGAAGACTACCATTTTCTTCAGCTTCTGAGCTCTCAAAAAACAGATGCACGGTGGCGTTTAGTCCACATCATAATAAAGAAGTTGGTTGATTAATTTGAACCTGCCGACTTCTATATACCAAAGCCACGGGTCATTAAAAGACACAGCTGAGCACTTAAAATTAGACATACATTGCCAATTCGATCTTGTAGCCTAAGTGCAAAACCAAGGTAGCTTTCTCACATAAGATGATAGTGTGATACAGAGCTAATACGGTTCTGATATTATTAAGTATAGTAGTACTGTTAGGTCACACACACACTGTAGAGGGGGTGAATACAGTGTAAAGTACAATCAAATCGAACTTTAATAACTCAAGTAACAGAAAACAAACTTTATTGAAATAATAAACTCTGTTACAGTATGGAACTGTTACCTCTCAGTGATGAACAAATATCACGAGAGCTGCTAGAGTTACAATGAATAATATTTTCGATAATGATAACACTTATAGTGTAAACCCTATGTCTGTGTTTATATACTACACAGTTACAAGATAATTGCTAATTGATATGGAATATAATTCTGCTTCCTAAAATATATCAATCAGATATCTTTTCTTCCAAGTATTCTATTCTTCATAGAATTCCTTCTTCATGCATATCTCTTCTTATGTTTGTCTCGATCTTCTTTCCTTTAATCGGCTGCTGTCCTTATCTGAACGTCCTTCAGTACTTAAGTTCTGATATCCATCTTCTGATGATTATCTCCTGATAATATAAGTACTGATATCCTTAAGTCCTGACTTCCAGTAAGTACTGATTTATCCTGTTTAAATAAGATCTGAAAACTAAACATAAATCATATTAGCCATGACATTATCAAATATATCTAACAATCTCCCCCAACTTGTAAATTTGCATAATATACAAGTTTAACAGATATTTGATGATGTCAAAAACATTAAGTACAAATGCATGAGAATTAGACTAGATAACTACAAATTACAGTCCTTAAAGCTTTACCAATCTTTAACTTCTGATAACAACTTTAGTCTGTACAAATATCAGAATTTAAGCAGTTGTAGATCTTGACTTGGCTTCATTTTCTGATCTCTCTGATGTCAGGAGTTGTTCTGAGATAGTTCTTCAACAAACATCTCTCAGCATATCTGAGTTCATCAATCATCCTCCTTTTAGCATCTTTAAGTTCTGCAGTATCTTCACCAATTTGAAAGATTGCAGCCCTGAGATCATTAATCTTAGCTTTTCTTATATCCTGATCCAGTCTGATCAAATATGCCTTATCAGACTCAAGATTGAATTCCACAGCCTTGTAACCCAGAAAGGTAGTTATAATCTTAGCAGTGTTGGGCTTCATTTCAACTATATCACCCTCATGATCTCTGTACTTTGGAAGATATGTGTTGTCAGACTTAACAGAATAAAGCCTTTTCTGTCTCTGAATCTGATCCTTCAAATAGTTTGCAGCACTTTCTGTTAATCTGTCATTCACTTGAAGTAAGAATAGTACATGCTCCAGTTCTTCAAAATACTTCAATGGAATGGCATTTTGCCTTTTATGATAAACCCTACCATCTGTCATGAAGTACAACAAGATGTGTTCTTTCAAGTAGGTATGGTAAACCATTTGTACAGATTCCAGTTGATTCAATCTCTCAGGAGTTGCTCCAATACCTGGTTCACTCAAGGAAGTTGGATCATTGGTAGTGTTATGTATTCTTCTTTCATCAGCACTTCCCAATCCAGTTTTATCTCTTGCTTCCTTTCCAGTAACCACTCTTGCTTCAAAACCACTTGCAGCAGTCTTCAAAGGTTGAGTCTGTTTTGCTTTAGTGAATCCTGGTAGGAGTTTCTTTGATTTATCTTCTGATATCAAGTTAACTTGAGCTATGTCAGAGGTTACTTGCTTCTTCGAAATATCAGAATTTATTGTCTCTTGACTCTGAACAACTTGAGTCATGTCAGAGGTTGTCTTAAAAACTTTTCTTGAAGTCAGAGCAAGATTATCCTTTTCATCAGTAATTTCTTCATTCACAAGAGACACATAAACCTTGATAGGTTCACCAACTTTTTCTTTACCCTTGGATCTTGGATCTATCTGCGGTTGTGATTTAGCCATTGTTGCTTCAGTATTTGTCATTTCTTTTATCACAATACCTTTGAGTTTTGGAAGTGTCTTTTTACCAGAAGCTTCAGATTTAGACTTGACTTTTTCTGATTTAAGTCTGGCTTCTTCTTCCACTAAACTCTCCAAGTCCATTCCTGGATTTTCCTGAAGAAATAACTGTCTTGATATTTCTTCATCAAGATCTAAAAGTTCATCTGAACTTATCCTTTTACCAGTTGCAGAACTAATACTTTGTCCAGTATCAGAACTTGTCATGTGACTTGTGATTTCAGCTTTTCTTGATGAGAGACCTCTACCCATTTCAGGGTTTCCTTGATCATCCTTTTCATCATCCTTCCCCTTCAGTGTCTTATCAGTTTTGTATTTGGACTTAATTACTTTCTCCCCCTTTTTGGCATCAGCAGGTAAGAGAAGAGAGACAAACAATTCCACTGAGGCTTGGATTTCATTAAGTTGAGATTGCTGAGAAGCTTGATTTTTCAGAATATCATCAATCTGAGCTTGTTGTGACTCTTGAGTCTTCTCAATATAAGCAACTCTGTCAAAGGTAGGTTGGAAGAATTTTTTCTTCTCAATCTTCTGAACTTGTTCTTGCTTCATTAATTCTTCCCGTAAGTGATGTAACTCTGCATGAGTAGTTGAATGGAGACCTTGTAAATGTTTAGTACTCAATGCAGTGACTCTAAGCTGTGTTTTGAAATCATCAGTATTTAGCATCTCATCAGCTTTTGTCAAGTGCTCAGCCAGATGCTGTGTAGTTGGAGCACAGGTAACTGAGTTCCATTCCTTAGTCCACTCCTGTCCTGCAGGAGTTTCACTCCAAGGCACTGGGGCTTCTCTTGTAACAAACTTCTTAACAAGTTCAGATTTAAGAACAGTTTGTTGAGGTGCATGTCCTGAAGGACCTGCTTCATCAGCATCTGCATTTGGAGCAGCATCACTAGTATCTCCAGCATTTGCAGCATCAGAACTTACAGAATCAGTATCTTCTGATAAAACAACAGTATGAGTAGCAATGGAGGCTTCAGCATCATCCTCTAATTGCTGATCTGGTTCCAAGTTCTGATCAACAGCCATACCCTGATGCTCACCTATATTCTGATCATCAGCATCTAGATGCAGAGAAGGTGTAGTAGATAATTCTGGAGTTTGAGCAGCATCAATAACAGGTGTTGTTGATGGATTAGTTGTTGTTGGAGCTTCTAAGTAAAGGACTTCAGGAACAACCAAGTTCTGGATATTAATATTAGCACTTGTGCCTGAATTAACAGGAGATACAGTTTTAGGAGACACGGATGGTGTGTTGACCTTTTCAGTAGCAGTTTCCTTAGTTGGAGTTAATGGAGAAGCAGTGGCTTTAGCAGATTCTGGTTCTTGTGAGATCAGAGATTCCTGATCTCCTTCCTTAGCTGCTGCTTCCTCATCATCTGAAACTGGCCTTTTTGCCCTCTATTTCTTGTATCTCTTTGAAGGTATGGATTCCTTTGGAGTTTCATCAACAGTCATTCTTCTAAGCCTTTTGAGAAGCTTAGATCCCCCAATTACAGAATCCTTCTGAGAAGGAACTTTCTCAGCTTCTTTATCAACAGGTTCTGAAGTAGGAACCTGTTCCTCACTATCAGATTCATCTCTCAAAACAATCCTCCTTCTCTTCTGAGGTGTGTGAGGAACAGTCTTTGTCCTCCTAGGCTTGGAAGATGAAGGCTTCACAGTAGGTGCTGAGGATGGAGGTTGAGCTGTCTGTGAAGTGGAGAGATATGATTTGAGATATGTCCTGAGGGTAGGTTGTGTAGTATGAGTGGTATGTTCTGATGGTTGTTGTTGTGTTGGAGATGTGGTGGTTGGTTGGACATCAGGATAAACAGATCTGTAGGTATCAGGATCAGCATTTACTAAGATCTGTTTTATATATTGAGGAATCTGTAAAGGTCTAACCACATTTTTCTTAACATCAGCATTTACCAAATCATTAAAGGCTCGTTTTGCAATTTTGAAAAATGGAGTTAAGTCAGTGGTAGGTTGGGGTGCATCAACACAACAATAATCATAAATAAGCTGACAAAATCTAGCAAAGTAGATAACATTCCTATCTTCTGTCATCCTATCCCCAATAAAACCTATCACAGCATTTGCAAAATCAAAATGAGTTTGGTTAATGATAGCATACCCGATGTGCTGACTCATTATAGGGATAGCATCAAAGTTTGAACACTTATTCCCAAAAGCTTTAGTGATGCAGTCAAAAAAGAAGCTCCATTCCTTTCTGATATGAGCCCGTTTCAACTGCCCAAGCTTTGCCAAACTCTGCTCATACCCCAAACTGGCCATGAACTCTTTAAGAGCTGATTCCTCCGGGGTTGAAAAAGTACATCCTTCTGGTAGATGTAGGGCCTTGCGAATTGTACCAGGAGTTACCCCATATGTAGAATCATCCACTTCGAAAACAATACTAGGAGTACCATTTGGACCACCATTATCAAAGTTTCCAGTCCTCCAGAATGTCAGAACTTGTTGGCTCAAAAAGGTTGAAGGTTGGGTCAATGCATACCCGATTTCACTGTGTGCAAGAAGATCTTGCACAAAATGCAACTCAGACGGAGCTTCAGCATTATCAGGAATTGCAGCATAGTTATTTGGAACAAATTTAGTTCCATCAATGATCAAATCCTTAGGTGCCATGAAAATAATCGAGATTTAAGTGTGCCTGTTAGGTGTTTGATAAAATGTCTATATGAAAAACCAACGTCAGGAGAAGAATGAGAGTAAAAGCAAATAGAGAGATAAAGTATAAAAGTGAATAAAAGATTAGAAAATCCTCTATCTGTCTTACTTATACTTTGAAAAAAAATGTAATCGTTGGACACCTGTCAGACATGCAGTAATAATGAATAGTTAATGGGCACGGGAAAACAGTAATCATTACTTACCCGCTTGCAGTTTTTCAAGGAAAAACCGTTCCACTTACCCAGTAATTCCATTAATCATGGTAAATCAGTTTTAATTCAAAATTGAAACTGTTCCCCCTTATTCAATTATTTTTCACCACAACACCAATATTCTGAAAAAATTCGAGTGAGAATGTCCAAAATAAATCAAGTAAACAAGTACTGATATTGTAAGATCAGAACTTAATTTAAATTAAAATTGAAATGGTCATCAGAATATGAATATTTATCAGGATTTATCAATGCATTACAAAACATCTCAGAGACAAGAACTTGCAAAAAGGAAATTTCATTAATATATTAAGAGAATACAGTCATGAAATTTAAATTACATCAGAACTTTTACAAGATTGTCCTAAGCTGCTAAACCTAACATCAACAGCCTTTGTCCTAGCTCAAGAAGCAGGGCAAGGCTGACGATGACGAAAAACAGGAAGAAGAAAATAAATCATTTCTTCTTCCTACTCTCGACAAACAGAATAGCGAGTCTGATGATTCGCTCTTGCTGGCGGAGAGCTTCCAGCCTTTCCTCCTCCAATCGCTCCAGATGGCGATGGTAGTCCATGTAGAAGAACAGGAGGTGGGTGAGTACCTCATGGGGAACTGAGTCCCATATCTCATCAGGAATGGTAGTGACGTGCCATTCCTGCTGACAGGCTTCACAGCTCAGCTCCATGTTGAATGTTTCATAGTTCAAAAACATGTTGTAATTGACCATGGTATTTTTGATATAAAGAGAATGAAGGTGAGTTTGTGATAAAAGAGTTGATGTGAAGGCTGATATGAAGTGGTTGTTTATATAGGCAAAAGAATGCCAGGAGACGCAAGGAAATTTAATGCTAACAAGTAGAGTTAATTCTACCTCGTCTCCCTAGACTGAAAAGATGAAAAACAGTCATTGGAAGTGTAAGTCAGGGTTTAATGCGCACAAGTAACAAGTAAACATTACTGTACATGTACGTGAACCACTATCCCAAATGATATTGACTGTTAATATTCTGCCCAAACATATTCTGATTTAAAATGAGACTGTTTTTAGATTTTATCCATAAATAAGTCAAGTAAAGGATCAGATTTTAATATCAGAACTTAGACTTATATCAGAACTTAACAGTTATCAGAACATGATTTCTTAACTCAAAAAATGAATGCCTATCTTAGTAAGTCCTCACACAAATTCTGATATAGATTCTTCAGAACTTAATCATCAGAACGTGCAATCAGAACTTGTCCTCAGAATTTGTGCAATATGACACGGAAACTGTTCATCTAAAATAACATAGATCACCACAGTAATTTTCATCATTCATATGGAGTGTTTAGTGTGTGCATTAAGCTAAATATCAGACAAAGAGTAAAGTCTGATTCACTTCAGTACATCTTAGAAATAAGGCATAACTAAAACTTTACTAAAAACCTGTCATTATTCTGAAACCTACTATTGAATGAGCTCATGCTTGAGTCCACCTCAACTATTTTGTGCTAATTTTGTGCATCTTTTAAAATTCCATTGTACAGTGGCTTCTCAGTGTAAGTGAGTCACGACTGCTTATCAGAATTTATGCTATTATCAGAGTATTTCTCCAGTAATCATAGAGTGTGAAAAGTCACCAAGAAAATATTTTGCTTTTCTGATGCATATTTACTTAATACCAGCAATGCACTTGGGTCGTCCCTTCCAAATTTTTACTCTAGATCTCAAAGGAGTACCTGATATTAATCCTTGATTCTTTTCTTTTTCTTTTGATAAGAGAGGTTTATCAGCACTTAGTACATTCAACATATTTACTAGCATCAGAACTTAACAGATGAGAAGCAATATTCTAGTTTGTGACTTAGTAATAAGATAGACAAAGTAAACTCAACTAAGCTCAATATCAGAATTTGCTTGTGTCAATAGATTTCCACAGAAATAATTACTTCTAACATGGGATCCCTAGTTTATTAAAGACTACTAGGTCAGCATCTAGCACAGGTATCCTCATAGGATTGAATAGTTACATAAATAGACATATCACTATCAGAGTTTAGAAAGTTACATCAGACAACAGTCAGTACTTAAGCAAGTTTGCAATTAAGCACAAAATACACAAAGAGAGTAATTTCTGTAAATACTGATCATAAAGTCTGATGCGTCAGAACAAAACTAAGCAGATTTAGAGAAAGAACTTGAAACCATTCCAAGTTCATTTACCAATCTTGTAAAAGTAGCTTCACACAGTGGTTTAGTGAAGATATCTGCTAGTTGTTGATCTGTTGGAACAAAGTGCAATTCCACTGTACCTTCATCTACATGTTCCCTTATGAAGTGGTACCTGATGCTGATGTGCTTTGTCATTGAGTGTTGAACTGGATTACCTGTCATAGCAATAACACTTTGATTATCACAGTAAATAGGGATTTTGAAATATATTAACTCATAATCCAGTAACTGATTCTTCATCCAAAGAATCTGTGCACAACAGCTTCCTACAGCAATGTACTCTGCTTCTGCAGTTGATGTGGAAATTGACTTTTGTTTCTTGCTAAACCAAGAAACCAATCTTCCTCCAAGAAATTGGCAGCTTCCACTTGTGCTTTTCCTGTGAATTTTGCAACCTGCAAAATCTGCATCTGAGTAACCTATTAGTTTAAAATTTGATTCTTTGGGATACCACAATCCCAGATCAGCTGTTCCCTTAAGATACTTGAATATTCTTTTTACAGCTGTTAAGTGAGGTTATCTTGGATCTGCTTGAAATCTTGCACAAAGACAGGTAGCATACATGATATCAGGTCTACTAGCAGTTAGATAGAGTAGAGAGCCAATCATACCTCTGTAATCAGTAATATCTACTGATTTACCAGTATCCTTGTCCAGTTTTGTTGCAGTGGTCATGGGAGTGGATGCACTTGAACAATCTTGCATTCCAAATTTCTTCAGCAAGTTTCTGGTGTACTTAGTTTGACAAATAAAAGTGCCTTCTTCATTCTGCTTGACTTGAAGGCTCAGAAAATAGCTAAGTTCCCCCATCATACTCATCTGATACCTTGACTGCATCAGTTTGGCAAACTTCTTGCAAAGTCTGTCATTTGTAGACCCAAAAATGATATCATCAACATAAATCTGGACCAGAAGTAAGTCCTTTCCATGGTTGAGGTAGAACAATGTTTTGTCTATAGTTCCTCTGTTAAATCCACTTTCCAGAAGAAACTGAGCTAAAGTCTCATACCATGCTCTAGCAGCTTGCTTAAGTTTATAAAGTGCTTTATCAAGCCTGTTGACATAATCTGGATATTTGGAATCTACAAAGCCTGGAGATTGTTCAACATATACTTCTTCCTCCAATTCTCCATTGAGAAAAGCACTTTCCACATCCATTTGAAAGACATTAAACTTTTTGTGAGCAGCATAAGCCAAAAATATCCTTATGGCTTCCAATCTAGCAACTGGTGCAAATGTTTCATCATAATCAATTCCCTCCTGTTGAGAATATCCTTTTGCAACCAGCCTTGCCTTATTCCTTGTAATTATGCCATCACTATCAGTTTTGTTTCTGAATACCCATTTTGTACCAACAACAGATCTGTTCTTTGGTCTTGGCACTAGGGTCCAGACTTTGTTTCTTTCAAATTCATTTAACTCTTCCTGCATTGCTTGCACCTAATCAGCATCTTGAAGAGCTTCTTCCACTTTCTTTGGCTCAGTCTGAGAAAGAAAAGAATTGTAAAGACATTCGTTTGAAGTACCTGTTCTAGTTCTGACACCTGCATCAGGATTTCCAATTATCAAATCAGGTGCATGTGATTTAGTCCACTTCCTTGCAGATGGAAGGTTTTCTCTAGAACTGGATGCTCCCCCATGATCCATGTTGTCTTCTTTTTCATTTTCTGATGCTCCCCCTGAAACTATGCTCTCTGAGTTGGATTCTTTAGAATTTAGATTTTCAGTACTATCAGAACCTGGCTTATCAGAACTTGACGAATCAGAACTTGAAGAGCCAGATGTATGTTCTGATGCTTCTTGCGATGTGGTAAGATCTTGAGTATGCTCCCCCTGCATAGGTGCATCTTCCTTTGGCGTAGTTACCACAGTTTCAATAACATCAGAGTTTAATCCATCAGAGTTTGCAGTATCAGGACTTATATTGTCAGGATTTTCAGTATCAGAATTTGAGTCTTCATTTTCAAATCTCAGCTGATCATGATCAATAAAATTTTCAAGTCCAGTAATTTTCTTATCATCAAAAGTGACATTGATAGATTCCATGACCACTCTTGTTCTCAAGTTATAGACTTTGAAGGCTTTTGTGGAAAGTGGATATCCAACAAAGATTCCTTCATCAGCTTTTAGATCAAATTTGGATAGCTGTTCAGGATGAGTCTTAAGAACAAAACACTTGCATCCAAATACATGAAAATACTTCAGATTTGGCTTCGTTTTCTTCACCATCTCAAATGGTGTCTTTCCTTGCTTGTTAATGAGTGTTGCATTTTGAGTAAAACAAGCAGTCTACACAGCTTCAGCCCAAAAATAGGTTGGAAGCTTTGCTTCTTCAAGCATTGTACGTGCAGCTTCAATGAGAGTTCTATTCTTCCTTTCAACAACTCCATTTTGCTGTGGAGTTCCAGGAGCAGAGAATTCCTGCTTGATTCCATGGTTTTTGCAGAACTCTTCCATTATCAAATTCTTGAACTCAGTGCCATTATCACTCCTTATTGTCTTCACAGAATCTTTGACCAATTTATCCAGTTGTTTGACATGATCAATCAAGATAGATGCAATTTCACTTTTTGTGTGCAAGAAATACACCCATGTGTATCTGGTGAACTCATCCACTATGACTAAAGCATATTTCTTCTTTGCAATAGACATGACATTTGCTGGACCAAATAGATCAACATGTAGTAGGTGATACGGCTCAAGAATTGATGATTCAGTCTTGCTCTTGAATGAGGATTTTCTTTGTTTAGCCTTCTGACAAGAATCACAAAGGCCATCAGGAGCAAATACTGACTTTGGCAGTCCTCTCACAAGATATTTCTTGACTAACTCATTTATATTGTTGAAATTTAAATGAGAGAGTTTCTTGTGCCAATTCCAGCTTTCTTCAATTGATGCTCTACTCATCAGGCAGATTGCAGAACCATCAGTACTTGTTGAAAGCTTGGCTTCATAAATGTTACCACGCCTGTATCCTTTCAGAACAACTTTGCCTGTAGATTTACTCACAACTTCACAGTGTTCTTCAAAGAAATCAACATGATAACCTCTGTCACAGATTTGACTTATACTCAGCAGATTGTGTTTAAATCCTGAGATCAGAGCTACTTTATTAATGATGACATTCCCAAGATTGATATTGCCATATCCTAATGTTTTTCCAATGTTGCCATCTCCATAAGAAACACTTGGGCCAGCTTTCTCCACAAAGTCTGATAGCAGGTTTTTATTTCCAGTCATATGTCCTGAACATCCGCTGTCCAGAACTAGGATGTTTTTCCTGTTGCCCTGCAATCACAAAGACCGCTAATTATTAGTTTTAAGGACCCAGACTTACTTGGATCCTTTGGCCTTATCAAGTTTGTTAACATTTGCAGCGGATTTAGTATCAGAGTTTATGTTAACATTTTTCTTGTAACACCCCCAGATCTGGGGTCGGGGATCCGGGTCGTCACGGTCTTTCTCTCCACAATATCACTTCACTTAATTAATATAATAACCTTATGCTGTGACCCCACACTAACATACACCACAACCCGTTATAGTCTCAGAGATGAAATTTAAATAAGTACAAGTCTTTGAATCCACAATTTAAAAGTTATTACAACCCAAAATGATTACTTGATAAATTTACAGTTAATTGCCATTATCTGCCACAAGTTATAATTATACATAATTTGATTCTCAAAATAGAATGCCTGATCTACCAATGGATCTACCTCTGCAGCTATAGCAGCCACAACATCATCGGGAAGACGAGGGACGCTTCCCACGCGCTTGCGATGGGTCTGCTGGAGTCTGGCCATCTTTCCTAACTGTTGTTGTGTGATGAAGAAATAAAGCAAGTGTGAGCCTTACAGCTCGCAAGATAATATATAGTGATAACAATAATATAAGTATCTAAATGGATACTTACTAGAATCTTTTATCATGAGTAAGATAATTACTTACTAGATATAAGTAAAAACAAGGGATGAAGTTACCAAATACTTCACTATACTTATATCATTTATAAAGCTACTTGAACTACCACTGTTCAAAGTATAATAAAATTCACGGGGTCATCCCATAGATGAGACCACAAGTAAAACTTAAAAATATTTGATCTTTGAAATATTTTGAAGAGAAATGAAGTTACGAGATACTTCATTCAATGGATACACCAATAAAAATGTTTGACCCTGTCAATGCTTCGGCAACCACCCATTAGTAGCCTTTCAATCGAAATGCTACGGGTAGTGTTGCAGAATTATCCAAATGGATGATGAACTCATTACGGGAGTTTACCGTGCCAGGAAGACCACTTACGATGATCAGTCGTAGTAGTACAACCCCACCATTTTCTACATGTAGAGGAGAACCTGTCGGATTTACTTGTCAACCGAACACTGAACTCCTAAGGAATGGACCGCCTTAGCGGAACTTCCAGGCCATTTGGGCCAATATAATAAGGCTGGGCCGGCGCTACTCGACCACTTACGCCACTCCTAGTTCAGATGAAATCCATGACTCTGAAACGTAAAGCTCGTTTCCCCCTTTCCCCAAGTAGAAACTTGTTGATACGGCTCCACCAAGAAGTCGTATCTAGTTGGAAAGGAAAACTCACCGATATTTCCCAGGCGATGCCTGTTAATGGATTAACTTGTTCCAAGAATTTTACTTCCCGAATATTGGGTAAGTAATCAAAAACTCTTTTACCAAGACAGCAACCTTGTTGCGAATATAAAACACACCACCGAGCCGGATCCCCCATGTTTTGAGCGAGTATTTAAATCCCCTTTTTAAAAGGAAGATCTTAAATATAAAAATAGTTTTGGGATCCGCTCTCACTTTTGAAAATCATTTTAAAGACTCGAAAACACTTTAAAGAGTGTTTGGAGTAAAACTGATTTAATGAAGTAATCAGTCCCCAGAATATTTAGAAAATGACTGAATATTAATATTTAAATAATATTCCCATAAAGAATAATCTTTATAAAAATAATTGAAGTAGAAGTATTAAAACTTATACTTGAAACGAGTACTAAATAATCAAAGATATACTTATATGAAAGTATTATCTTTAGTTGAATAATCGAAAATAAGTTTGATTATTGACACCTTATTCTTTAATAAAATAAAGAATATACCTCAGCAAATACTCGGAGTCATAGATCCTCAAATGAATATTCAAATAATATTCAATAAATAAAATAAGCTGAGTAATAAGCCCTCAAATGAATATTCGAAATAATATTCATTAAATAATAAGCCGAGTCATAATACCTCGAATGAATATTATAAATAATATTCATTAAATAAAATAAAGGAGTCATACATCCTCAAATGAATATCCAAGTAATATTCAATAAATAATATAAATGAGTCATAAGTCCTCGAATGAATATTCAAGATAATATTCATTAATAAAATAAAGTTATCGAATAAACCTTATTCGATTAATAGTTTGGAAACTATAACCATATATATATATATATCCATATCCATATATACAAAATTACTCGGGATCCTCGACTCCCGGTTTTAGAAAATATTTTCACCTTTGGGTCCCTATACTAAGGGTATATGCAAGTTACCGCTATCCTCTAGCATAGGTATTATCAACTGAACCAACAGATATATATTCCAAGAATATGAAACAGGCATGCATATATACCATATCACATGCTACAATATATCGCATCATTTGCTAATTATCCAACATGCATCTATCGCAAGATAATGCAAATACATATATTCATCACAACAACAGTATAACGGATACAATACTTGCCTGAGCGACTTGGGGTGATAAAAGGCTCGGGACGAGTCTGGTAACCTATAAACAACAAGTAAGTTGGAATTAAACCAAAATCACTTGTAAATCTATACTTTAACTAACTTAGACTCTAACGCTTGATTTGCGCTTACTGATTTGCTTAAGTCACTCGGGTACCCTCGGCTCCACCATTTTTAATAATTTAACCTTTACGAGTTTTAAAGCGATTCCTTCGCGAGTGTCTTACCAACTGCCTAACACACTTACCATAAATGTTTCATACATTAATTAACCCTTTTTGGTCTTTAACCTATGTTTTAAAGTAAGGCAAGGGGAAAAGTTTTGTTCGCGAAACGCCGTTACTTGAAACGGTCGTTTCTCCTAAACCGTGCATCGGAATCGAACGAACTACATATCAAAACGAAGCTCGTAACATGAGCTATCTAAACATGGAAATGGTCAAAATCTAGCAGGGGGTTCTCGGGTCCTAATGTTATGCACAAAAACAGTCCAAAGAAAATCGGACGTTACGACGGCTATGTTTACGCGATTACCAATGTTTAAACCATTCAAACCCATTCCAAATCAATCTCAAATCCAACCTCAAATCCATCATACAACAAACATCCATCCTTATCACATCATAACAACCCCAACAAATCCACATTAACCATTTATACTTATTCCTCACATGAACTAAAAGCTTTACTTAGGTTCTTTAACTAATTACCAAGATTTACAACTCCAACAATGCAACAAAACCAACTAATCTCTACAAACTCAACCAAACTTCAACCATTCAAGCATCATGCTTCACATATGCTATATCAAACACATTCAATCCTAATTACTCAAAACTAAAGCTAGGGTTTGTAGTTTATACCTTCCTTGGAGAGTGGAGAATCAAGAGAATGGCTTGGAATCACCTTTAAAGCCCTTATCCAAGCTTAATCTAAACAAAACTTCAAGAACACAAATTTTAGTTCTTGAAAACACTATTCACCATCTTCTTTCATGATTTATAGAAAAAGATTGGCTTGGAATTAGAAGCTTAAACTTATAGGAAGTATGTAACTATCCATGGGGAAGCTTAGATAATTACCTTGCTAAATAGTAAGTGGAGGAGCTTGGACTTTCATTTTTTAAGAAAACCACCCGAGAGCTCCATGAACAAGCCTTGGTTGCTTTTGATTTTTGATGAAAATGATTTTTGCTTGGCTTGGTTGCTTGGTTTTTGTGCTTGCTTTAGTCAATTACCTTCTTGCCCTTGAATTTGTGTGGTTCTCATTCAACCACACCTCCTTCCTTCCCATGTCATGCTTATATCATCCTCATGATGTCATCCTCCCTTCCTTGTCCTCTTTCTATTGGTTGGATGACATCATTCCCACTAATCCCTTTGATTAACTTCCTAATCGTTTGCCTAATGACCGCTGATCTGTTATACGGTTCGCTTAACTTTCGTTCTCGTTTATCGTTTGAAGGATCATACCCGGGATCTTATTACTTAGGTTCCCTTAACCTTTCTCAATACATTATATTCCTTTTTATGATCCTCTATTATAATCCTTTAATTTAAATCCTTTTTATCCTGTTACCTTATACTCAATTCTCTCCGTATCTTGTGGATTTCCGGGAAAAACCAAAGTGTTCAGAATTGGATTCTGACGATCTTTACATACACTTATATACCACATAGAGTACTAATAATATCCCATAAGATCAATAACAGAACCCCTACATAGCGTGGCATGAACAGTTTTCTCATTCAGCAAAAACACTATTCATAAGGGTTTCAAAAATTTCCAAAAATTGGGGTTATTACATTTCTTATTAGAATTTACACTATCAAACTTTGAATCAGCACTTACACTAGAAGGAACAATGGAAACTTTCTTTAAAGAAGGTTTTATTTGATAATAATCATAGTACAAACTATGATATTCCTTACAAGTATAAATGGAATGCCATAAACTACCACAATGAAAACAAGGATTTTGTGGCTTATATCTAACAGACTGACTCTTAACTCCTGACTTTGAAGGTAAGGAGTTTATGTTCTTATTCTTCCTGCAAAAAGAAGCCAGATGGTTAGAACTTCCACAGTTATGACACATTTTCCTAGGAGCATCAGGAACAGGCTTATAATCATTGCTTTTATTCACTCCTTCCTTTCCATTCCTATTTTTCCTAGGTGATTTTACCTTATTTGCATTCTTAACATCTTTCAGCTTATGCTTAAGCTGCTTCTTAGTCATTAGGCCTATGTTTACTTCAGCTGTCTTTTCCTATTTGAGTTTGTCAGAAGTTAATCCCTTTTTAACTTCTGATTTCTCATTATCAGACTTTACAGCTACAAACTTAACAGGTTTTAACTTTGGCTTTTGCTTAACAACAACAGGCTTAATTTCTACAGTTCCTTTATCATTGTTCTCTTCTCCATAGCCTAAGCCCTCTTTCCAGTTTTCACTACTTAGCAAATTTTGAGTTGTTCTGTCAGAGTTAGTCCAAGTCCTGATAACATCTCTTTCCTTTTCTAACTCAGTTTTTAGAGATTCATTCATTTTTAGCACTTCATCCCTAACATAAAAGGCATCATCTCTATCTTTCTGAGTTTGATGGAACATAACTAACTCTTTTTCTAAGAAATCATTTCTTTTCTTAAAAGCAAGATTTTCAGAAGTTAATCTTTCACATGTTAAGGTTTGATCTCTATAGCTAACAAACATGGTTTTAAGATATCTTCTCAACTCATTAATATCATCAGTATGAAAATCATAAATAGTTTGAGGTACCTTTGATTCAGCAGCTTCAGAACTGCTTTCAACACTTGCCTTATCAGCATTTGCCATCAAGGCATAATTCTCCTCACTTTCAGAATCTGAGGTGTCTGTCCAGCTTTTCTTCTTTGTGACAAGAGCCTTGCCTTTGTCACTCTTCACTTTCTTGCAATCAGGAGATATGTGGCATTTCTTACCACAGTTATAGCATTTGACATTGGTATAATCTCCTCGGTCAGACTTTCCTCCTCTGCCCTCAGATCTTCTGAAATTCTTCTTATCAGAACTTGTGCCTTTCCTGGAAAACTTCTTTCCCTTCCTGAACATCCTGTATGCAATCTTTGTGATCCCTTTCACCATAAGAGCACACAACTTCATCATCTCTTCATCAGCATCCGTCTCAAGCAAGCTTTCAGATTCTGAGTCATCATCACTTTCAAAACTTGATGACTCAGTATCAGACTTTGTGAAAAGAGCTTTACCCTTGTCTTTCCTTGAGGTAGATATCTTGGGGAATTCTTCTTCAGCCTTAAGAGCAACCGTCCTTGACTTTCCTCCTTTCCTCTTGCTTCTTTGTTCCATCTCAAGTTCATGAGTCTTGAGCATTCCATAAATTTCATCAAGAGTTGTTTCATCAAGATTGTAGTTGTCTCTTATTGTTGTAGCCTTCAAATCCCAGCATTCAGGAAGAGCTAACAGGAATTTAAGGTTTGAATCTTCAAGATCATACTCATTATCAACCAGTGACAGATCATTCAAGAGTTTGACAAATCTATCATATAAATCAGTCAATGACTCATTAGCCTTTGAGTCAAAGTGTTCATACTCCTGAGTGAGTATTGTCTTCCTGTTCTTCTTAATCGTATCAGTTCCCTGACACCTTGTTTCCAGGGCATCCCATATCTCCTTTGCAGTCTTGCAGTTTATTACCCCGTTTGACATTACATTATCAATGGCACTATGCAGTAAGTGTCGTACCTTAGCATCCTTAGCAATTGGTGTGATATCTTCAGCAGTGTAATCACTCTTCTCCTTTGGTACAGTCTTTGCTGCTTCACCTGCAACTGCAACAGCGAGCTTGGTTGGTTTGTGAGGCCCTTCCTTGATTCTATCAAGATATTCTGGATCTGTCGCTTCCAGAAACATGGTCATCCTCACCTTCCCTATGGGATATTCAGATGGTCTCAATATGGGAACTCTGATGGTCTCATATCGGCTTTGAATTTGTGTCTTTGGAGGTTCTTCAGTTTTGGTGGGCTTAGTTGGAGTTTCTGTTTCAGACATGATTGTGTTTGGGTCTTAAACTGTTTGTACGCTAACAGATTGGCTATGATACCACTTGTTAGGTCACACACACACTGTAGAGGGGGTGAATACAGTGTAAAGTACAATCAAATCGAACTTTAATAACTCAAGTAACAGAAAACAAACTTTATTGAAACAATAAACTCTGTTACAGTATGGAACTGTTACCTCTCAGTGATGAACAAATATCACGAGAGCTGCTAGAGTTACAATGAATAATATTTTTGATAATGATAATACTTATAGTGTAAACCCTATGTCTGTATTTATATACTACACAGTTACAAGATAATTGCTAATTGATATGGAATATAATTCTGCTTCCTAAAATATATCAATCAGATATCTTTTCTTCCAAGTATTCTATTCTTCATAAAATTCCTTCTTCATGCATATCTCTTCTTATTTTTGTCTCGATCTTCTTTCCTTTAATCGGCTGCTGTCCTTATCTGAACGTCCTTCAGTACTTAAGTTCTGATATCCATCTTCTGATGATTATCTCCTGATAATATAAGTACTGATATCCTTAAGTCCTGACTTCCAGTAAGTACTGATTTATCCTGTTTAAATAAGATCTGAAAACTAAAGATAAATCATATTAGCCATGACATTATCAAATATATCTAACAAGTACCACTGAATACATGATCGTCAACTTCAACTCTAAATAAAAGTGGCCGCACGATTGAATTTTTAGGCCATTAGTAGCAACAAAGAATAAGCATAACCATGAAAACTCTAAACTCATAAAAGTTCTTTGAGGAGTCAAAGAGTCAAAGAAATGTTTGCAGATCTTTTGTTATGACAGTGAAGAATGTACCAAAGGATAATTTCCAAGCCTACTTGGTAAGATCATCTATTGACACAATCTTTAATGTTCTCTTTATTTGCAAATTCCTGAAGCTTTGGTAATCGAGCCATAGAACCATCTTCATCCCCAATCTCACAAAAAAACACCTCCCTGTATCACAATGGAAATATATGTCCTGGACGGTTAAAATCCTCTGGTTTCGAATCTTTGGATGCAAGGGACAATCCCCTGGAGTTGTACCTTTTTTTGCATCCTACATGATATAATGAGCAGATGCAAGTGTTAGCAGAATTGATGTTGAACTAAGCCCTATAATAAATTTAATTACAATCTGGTCAATAATTATCATGCTATTGTTTTTCAAAGAAAGATTTGTACTTAACTAAAATTTCAGGTTTACATTTAATTATTATAAGAAACTTCATGATTAAGAAACAGAAAATGCCATATTACTGACCACAACATATACAATAATATGAGAATAAAATCTAAATGTAAAAATAAGGCTGGTAAGTGATTTTACATACTACTGACACTGTAAATGCAGTAGTAAGTTTCTCCTCATTATCTTTATGAGTAACCATGAGAGGAAGATGCAACCTCTCCAAGTCCTTATCAGGAACATTCCATTCTGCAAAACTTTCACATGATTATTAGAAAGATGCACAATATAATAAAACAACGCAACTCTGTGCCCCAAAGTCCCAAACTTCCATTACAGTTCTCCGAGTCTAAGAACATAAGGTATACATGTACACATTATCGCTTATGAAAAACATACAAAAACTTATAATGGACAAATAAATAATCGGTTTTTCTTTGATCACATTTGTTACTTAGATTTTCAAATCTAACAGTAACTTAAATACGATATGACTATTTTTGAATAATATGGGCTAAGTTTGAATCATACTATAATAAGGTCATAATTCATAGGCTTAATAACTTAAATACAATGATGAATTTGAATAATATAAAAATAAACTTGATTGTTTTTCCATTACTAAAATATAGAATCAGATTTGAACTAAAAATAACACTGATGACTTCTCGGCAAAGAACAAACATGAAGACCACACTTTAAGTCTCAACTCTATAGTTGACCTTAAAGCCAGAAAACTGGAAGACTCTGGCTTCTGCATCAAGCCCGACTTTTTATGCTTCGGTGTGCTAAACTACTTTGTCTTTCCCAAGAGTACATGTATTCTTATTGAACTCAATCAACATGTGAATTGTTCTCAAACACAATGTTGTAATACATCTGGCCATTTTCTGTATCAATTGTGCCCTTATTTTTAAACCTTGACCGGTTTAGGCAGGCAACACAATAGGTAGTGGCGCTGCAAGCAAAAAGCAACATGAGGATTTTACATGTAGGTGAAACAGAATTTACAATCTGGCTGAATAGGAAATTTATAACATATACATATTATTGTTGTGAGCTTACTGCCTGGTATGCCAATTGAAAATTTACACATCAAGCATTTTAGGCTGATCAAGGGACACAATAGAATTATTACTGCTATCACCATCTAACATCAGATCAAGAAAATGGACTTTAGGTGCTGCAGGAACCGGTGGTCGTACAGAAGCATGTGGAGCAATGCTTGCATTTGGTGGTGGTGATCCTCTATTATCGATTTCATGAGTAGGTGATACCGAATATCTTGCCTCACCTGTTTCTTGTTAATCATATTCATCAGTTCTTTGAATTGTTTCTAGACATATTACAAATGCATCTGGGCACAATTGATACACAAAGGAGAATGTATCTATGTTGGCAAGAAGCTCATCAAGAAGAGGTGGATCAAGAAGATTTGAATCATCACTTATCACAGGCTTTTCAGCTAACACGGAGTCCTTTGCTGACTAAGTAATAAAGCAAATCTCTTATATATTTGGAGCAAGTAAATATATAATGAAACACATCAACGCTCTTAAGTAACAAAGAAAAAAAAGGAACGACGGAGACATTATTGCAAGATTATGCTACGTATATCATTTTTCTTTCGGGGTCAATTGAAGGGTAATACCTTACAATCGGTTCAGAAAAGGTGCCTATATAACATAAGACAATATATGAATATAGTAATTGACATGTAAGAATAATTGTTATAAAATACATATAGTTTATAACACCAATATTATAGTCCAGTGCTTATGAACTTGTACCTGATTTGCATGATGGAAGGGTCAATGGAGGTGCACGTTTACCTGATTTAATTTATATTTTAAATATTAATACATGTTATGTTCAATCTTTTTTTATTATTCTAAAGATTATAAACCTTTTGGCTTATAAACCTTTTGGCAGCGAGGTTTTTTTGACAACCTTAAGATAAAAAACTGGTGCATACCTCCAAGATATCATTTTAAAAAGGTAAAAATGATTATTAATTGATTAAATCTTACTTTTTTGTGCTCCAAAGATTGCAGAGTTTTCAAGCCTTTAAGTAGCCGAGCAACGTACTATCTAATCTCTCAATGCCAATTTCTCATCCTTGCTAATTAATGCACCTGCAACAAAAAGATTTGTGGTCATTTAGTCCTCTAGTGCTCCTTCAGAAGAATCAACAAATATATACATAAACACTACGATATAAAAATTATAAATTTCAATTAATAGCTACAAAAGTGGTCTAAGAAATAGATGAGACAATGTAAACAAAACCATCATTCACTAATTAAAAACTGATTAAACTGATATTTTTTAAATCAACAAAAAATTTATGAACTTTGATCAATAATTATGATACATAATAAATAATTTCTACACATCAAGATTATAACTTTAAAAAATGATTCAATGTAGGTTCATAGAAATACGGGTTACAAATAATTACACAACTTTATAGCTTGAGATGTTGTTACTGTGAATTGGTGAACAACCAATAAAGAATAAAGAATAAAGAACACTCCACTGCATCTCCTTATTCAATTCGTTGTCCTGAAAAAATCATAAATGTGACTGACATTTGTAGTTAATTTAGATAACTTTACCCTTTCATCATACCTGTAATTACAACAAATATGATAAGAAAAAAAAAAGAAACTTCCGTGAGAACTTTAATCAAACACTATCAAAATAACATTCATCATGTCAGAAATCAATATCGCAATTAATAATTCATGATCGAGAGAGAAGAATAACTAACCTGTTTAATCTATATAGCAGAAATCTGGCAGAATAGAAATTCGAAAATTCGATTAACATTTGAATATTTTTTACATGCACCCACAGAAAATTCGATCAACAATCATCACCCATCTACAGATGCTCTGGATGAGCAAGAGTTTCTCCATACTCGTTTCGTATGCTGAGAATCAACACTCAATAAGTATCATACATTAATTAATTAAAATCTATATAATAAACAAATTAGATACTTACAGAAATACAAACATGATAAAATATCGTTAGGAACAAAATTGAACCCGAGGATTAAAATAACCTCTCTTAAAAATTTCATCAAACATGTAAATCTCAAAAAAGAAATTTGTATAATTGCACGAGGGGACATCAATTTTTACCTGTTTTGGCTGAGAAAAATGTAATTTTTGATCCCAAACAATTGTTCTTCGCCGTTAACAAACCTAAACAAACAACAAAACATGAAAACAAAATCAAATACGGATGATAAAAATAATGATCAATTATTCATCAAGTAGCTGCGTATGATTACAAAACAATCAAACGTATATACAAATGAAAATGGATAAACACACCCAAAATATAGATCCATAGAAATATAATAAAGAAGAAAAGAAGATGGAGAACAAAATCATGAATTTAATTTTGAAAATGGATGTATGTGATAATAATGGTAAATCAGATAATCATGTAATAGTATTTTTGAAATTATGGATTGATATGGCCTGTAACAAAGAAAGAAGAAAAGATAATGATTATCAAGGAAAGTAGTAATGATTTTTGAATTTGAATTAGTATAAGCATGAATTTTGGATTTCGTAATTGATTTGGTATAGTAACAGATGTGAGAAAATCATGCAAATTTTTCCTTAGATAAGATGTTTAAATTTTAAAATTCAAAAAAATTTCATGTTTAATGTTTTGATGGGTAAAAAAATGGGTAAACTTATATGGATATATCCATGGATATGTAGATTTTATACTTAATATGGGTCATGGGTAAATTTATTTACCCATTAGATAAATTTTGTGGATATATTCATGAATTCAGTGATTTTATACTTAATATGGGTTATGATTACCCATTTGGAAAATGAGTAAATTAAGGAGTAGTAATTAATAATATATGGATTTATATAATTATGAATATTATAAAAGGCAATGTTGAATTCTAAAACTAAGAAATTTATTTAACTAATATATTACTAGAAATTCCAGGATACGGTGAATGAACAACACAGCAGAGGGTGCATAACCATGATTTATGTTGATGGACTTCCAATTTCATCTTCCTTACAGGTACATCCCCCTTTTACGTACACGCACATATTTGAATAATAATCTTGATTAGATTCTCAACACTGTCGATTCTTAATCTTTACTTGCTACCCTTGTCATCATTTCATATGGGCTTGCCCCCTTTTTCTTTGAATTCGACTTTCTGTGCGTTCTTGATCAAAAAATTCAAGTTGAGATTTTTTAGCCTTCAATTTTATTTTTTAATTTTTTGAGTGTTTGTTTGTAGATTACAGGGCTATTTGACTTTTATGTGTATCAAATGAGCCTTTTTTACTACTCCATTCCGTCCCAACCAATTCTTTACTTTTGGTTTGGGCACGGAGGTCAAGAAATATGTATAAAGTAGTGAAAAAGAGAAAGAAAAGCAGGTGAAATGGTGAGACTATTGATTTTTAATGTATAAAAAGAGATAGTGCAGTAAAAGTAGTGTGAAAAAAAAAAGTGGGAAAATGGTGGGACCCATTTACTATTTGTGGTAAGTTTTGAAATGTAAAGAATTGGAAGGAAAGTGTAGAGGGAGTAATATCTTAGTACAGTTAAAGTCATACAGTTAAAGTCATACAGTTAAAGTCATGTCTTGATTGTAGAATGAATTCAATTTTCTGATATTTTTCAGGATTCTTACTTCTGTTTATGATGTTTTCCGATCATTTCAATGCAATTACTGTTTATTTTATGCCTTTATTATTCGAAAATCGTAAAATCTATTGTTCATCAGAAAAGGGTAGTCTAGCTACTTTTTTCCTGTCACGGATTCATAATTCAAGAGTCAGAAGGTAATGATGTATGTCTTACATATGTAAAGTTGAGAATTTGGAGAAGCAAATAGTGCAGAGCTATCGGAGACCTCTAGTGCTCCGATTCTCACCTACCCCCCTTACTTGAAAATTTATATCAAAAAATGAGAGTTTTAACTAGTGCGCCTCTATTCAGAGACTTCACACCCCAAGTAATGTGTGCGTATATATATCCAATTTCACACTCCACAAGTTGTACATAAAATGTCAAGGTCAAAATTTTGGGTTTATGTCTGGAAGTAAGGGATGAGTTTCAGCGGAGGTCAAAATCCTCATAACCACTAGGAATGGTTTGATGGGAAGTTAAATGGTTTTGATCGATTCGTAGCTGTTTTAGTATGTTACAAGATCAAAAAACCTGATATATCTGGTAAAGTTTAGGTGAATGTTAAATGCAAATAATTATCGTTTGTGAAATTTAGTAAGTTTAAAGATCTTTTGATTTTCCGTTGTTGCCATATGGTCAGCATATCTTAAAGATTTTTGTGCTCATGTTTAACCTAGTATTGGCTATCTTTTGAAACTCCTTCTCTGTGTAGGATGATGACGCCTTGGCTGTTTTGATGAAGCATCCTACATTAGTATCTGTTTCAGATTCTTTTCGAGCTATCTCAGAGAGGAAGTTCTCAGCTTCTGAGGAATCTAATGTGGAGAGATCAACTAGTAAAGCAGTTTATGTGTTTCAGAGAGAATATGCAACTGTAGACCCTGCACACGTGGATGTATGCTTACATATTTTGATTCTATAAATACTCATTATTATGTGCATGAGGAGATGTACGTTTATATATCCGCTTCATTATACTATCTTTGTTAGTTGAGAGGAAGAGGTAACTCATGAAATATTAGTAGTTTATAGAGAAGTCTGAGACAAGTGACGAGTAAAGTATGTTGCAAGTTTTACCTAATATGAGTGCAGATCTTTGGTTCAAATGAAAGTGTCTATGATACTTAGAATAAATGCTTCATTTAATGCACACGCACACATACACGAGCGCGCACACTCACACACACACACATATATATATATATATAATTACTCCATCCCTTAATTAGTGGCAGTTTATGGCAATAATATTGTCCAAATATTAGTGAGGCTTTGGGATTAAATTACTGTCTACCCCTTGATCTTTAGAAAAGAAAATATTGACATTTGGATCAACATACAGAGGGATGTTGATGGATTCGGTTATAATTTACTAATTCATGCAACTTAATGTATCACATTTGGTTTTGCAACTTTGGTTCTTAAGGCTTCCGGAAATGCTAGTGAACTGTTGTGAATTTATATTGCTTTTCATACAGTACTTCAAATCTTTAAAACAGGTGTGTGTTGTGGTAATTTCCTTTGTTTTCTCTACTAATGTGTACCGAACTTTTGTTTTCTTGATGTTCTTGCGAGAAGTTAATTGGGACTGATGAAGCAACAACTTGTCTGGGCATTGTCATTCGTAATCGCAGAAATGGAATGTATGATGTATGCATTAAAGTGGCACGTACACAATGTAATATTCACATTGATTGTTGACATATGATTGGTTCAATTTTGATTTTCTACATCTTGGTATTTGGTTACAGGACTTCTGTTGCTCATATGGATTCACCAGATGTTGTTGATATCGGCTTCACCCAGATGTCATTAGCTCTGAAGCGTAATATTAGTGACATCTTCGATGTATATGTTTAAAAACTTGCAAACTGTTTTAAAAGATAACCTGAATGGTCATTAATTTGCGTTGCTCTTTTTCTAGCTTGATATTTAAATTTTATAAAATGTATCCAGGTCCATCTCGTCGGTGCGTTTAATGATGCTTCACCTCAAGTAAGTCCCAGAATACTGCAATCTGCCTTTATTTTCTTCAAATGTTATATATTATTACCACTCATATGATTGAATGTAATGAATTCTGGGTGCAGAGCACGAATCACGGCACTAAATCCAAAAAACGCGCAAATTTAGATGGCTACTCTTTTTCACTGTGTCATAAGATAATTCAAACTTTGGAAAAGAGTAGCATAAATTTTCACATTCAATTACTCCATGTTTTGGACCATAACACAAGATGGGATTCTCAAGGAAATGCATACCCCATATTCCATGGATTCCTGGTCAGTTTGATGTTTTCTAACTAGTTGGTGTACATAGCATCTTATATTTATGTAGTTCGATTTTTAATGATTTATTAACAAGACAAAACTAAGACGACAGCCACTGGGGGGGGTATAACTGTATGTTGCGAGCTGACTCTGTAGGCTACTTAATAAAAGGTATTCTGTTTATAGGTCGAACCATTCACTGGTTCAGTCAACCCAGCCAGCTTTGATAAGACGTCAAGATGTCCGGATGAAATTCTCAGAAGGATTCGATTGACTGCATCATTTGAGGACCCTAGCTGCAAAGGAAGGTTACCCGAGACATATGACACACTGACTGATCGAATCATCATTTCTCCATTTTCCTGGTTAGTATGCTTCTATGCTTTATACAGCTTTCCCTGTTCCCGTTTGATATGGGTGTTTTATGGGCCAAGTAAGTTTCCCCTAAACCAACCGGACCGAATTGTTCAAACCGTTAACTTCTGATTCAGAAATTTTTCTTTTTTCCTGGTTATACGCCTTATACAGCTTTTCCTTTTCCTCTTTTGTTAGGACCAGACGCCAAATAAGTGTTGCTTTCATGCTCCGTCACCTTTCTGATACAGAAATTCTTCTCAGTTGTTCTACTTCACCTTCGGCAGAGGGTCCGGATTTTGTTGAAAATCAAAGAAGGTACTAACAACTCTCTGCTATTACTTTTATCTAGCCTTGATTTGCATTTATCAAAGCATTGGGTTTTGCAATCTGCAACATATAAGGTTTTATATGTATATAAAAGTACAGTTGAAAACTTGTTTAAATACTTTCTGAAATATACTTTTAAGATGCAAATGAAGGGTAAGCCTAATTTCATTTGTTAGTTCTCATAGTTGGTCTATGCATTCTTTTGATTGTTAGTGAAAAAATTAATAGCCTGCAATTTGCAGGAATAACAGAATTTGAAAATATATCTTATCTCCGTTTCGATGCTAATGAGTGTAATTCTTCTCATATTATATTACTTCTGATATTTGCTAGTGATCTCAATTAATAGGCTAATAAATCAGAAACACGATATTCTATAAAAATAATTATATGTATTACTACTAAAAATTATAGATTATTTGAACTTCAGGCAGCCTCAGTCATTAAGGGGTGTGAAGAAGCCTAAATGCACATGACCCCGAAGTTGGAAAGACCCCAGAATATTAAACCTAATATGTATAATTTGTCTGGAATACGAAATTGAAGCGTTGGTTACTAATATGCAAATATTCTCAGTCTTTGGTGGCATATTTGGAAATCACCTGTCAAGACATCTACATATACATATATTATGCAGGCTTATATATCTTTGCTAATCTTTAACCATCCATTCCCATATCAATTATATCTCTTTCTATCAATGATATGTTCTTTATCATTCTATATAACCCCCTTCCTTTTCAACTTTAATTATCATAACAATTATATTAGTATAGAATTTGATATCTTTAACTTTTTGTTTTGCTATAATATATATATATATATAGGCTCTTGGTCAAATAGAAACCGTCCTTAAAATAAAAACTAAAAACCTCCCTTTTTAATTATATGCACCCAGCTCACTTTCATTTTACTGTCGCCGCGACTCAACCCCAAATCTCAAAATTCCATCCTTAAACATACTCACCCGCTATTACAGGGTATAACCTTCAAATTCTACCATTGCAATCACGCCCTTTATCTATCGACACCCCATCGATTTCCTCCAATATTCCCATCTTTTCACTTCATTTTCTCTAAAAAAATTTGGTTTGATTACCTCTCTCTTCCTCACCTCTCTCTTTTTTCCCACCTCTCCTCACATATAATAATTTATTGTATTAAATAGTTATAGTTACTGATTTTGTTTGAGATTATGATTGTTGCATGGTGTATCTTATATATAATATATGGTAATCTTTATAATACAAGTTGGTGATTTGTGTTATACAAATCAGTGATTGTCGTCGTACGATTTAGTGATTAAAGATTTAGTGATTAAAGTATAGATCTGGTGATTTATTCATAAAATTTGGTATTTGTATTCATATCATGTTCAAATTTCAGATCTGGTGAGTTTATTGAGAATTTGTGGTTGTTGATAATTGTCAATTATTTTATATTTCATATATCCCGCCCTCCTATTTCACAATAATCATTAAAAATTTCACTTGTCAACACCTTTGCGGCCAGCACATTCAACTCCGATCTTCTTAATCATTCCATATTATACAAGTTAGTGATTTCTATAATATAAACAGTGATTAAAAATGGATTGGAAATTTTGGTGTTAGATCTTGGAGACAGGCGGAGGTAGTTCGGAGATGATGGTGGAGATAGATTGGAGATGGTGAGATTGATCGGAGTTTAGTGTAATGGAAGATGAAGATGGCGATCAAAGATGGAGTATGAGTCTGTGTTGGTGAGATGTCTTTGTGTGTATGTATACCAAGCGTGTGTGTATTCTTTTTTTATGTAACTGGGTCCGATACAATGAGATGGCCGTGTAATTTAAATGGATTAGATCAGTTTTTAATTTTTATTATAAGGTTGTTTCTATTTGAACAGCCCCCTATATATATATAGGGGGCTGTTCAAATAGAAACACGGGTTGTTCAAATAGAAACAGCCTTATAATAGAAACTAGAAACAGGTCTAATCCATTTAAATTACACGGCCCAACTCATTGCATCAGACACAATTACATATAAAAAAAATACACACATGCTTGATATACATACACACGACTCATACTCCAACTTTAATCACCATCTTTATCTTCCATTACACTGAACTCCTCACCATCTCCAATCTATCTCCACAATCATTTCCGATCTACCTTCGTCCGCCACTATGATATAACACCAAAATTTCCGATCCATCTTCAATCACTGTTTATATTACAAAAATCACTAACATGTATAATATGAAATGATGAAGAAGATCGGAGTTGGTACAGGCAACAAAGGTGAAATAGGAGGGGGAGATATATGAAATATAAAATCATTGACAATTACCAACAACAACCACCAAATTTCAATAAACTCACCGGATCTGAAATTTGAGCATGATATATAATACAAATACCAAATTTTATGAAATAAATCACCAGATGTACACTTTAATCACTAAATCGTACGACGACAATCACTGATTTGTATAACACAAATCACCAACTTGTATTATAAAGATTACCATATAGTATATACAAGGTACACCAGGCAACAAACATAATCTCAAATAGAAATCACTAACTATAACTATTAATACTATGTGTGAGGTGAGGTGGGGAAAAGAGAGAGAGGTAATCAAATGAAGAAAAAAAAGATGGGGATATTGGAGGGAATCGATGGGGTGTCGATGGATAAAGGGGGTGATGGCGGTAGTAGAGTTTGAAGGCTGTAGTAGCGGGTGAGTATGTTTAAGGTAATACTATGTGTGAGGTGAGGTGGAGAAAAGAGAGAGAGGTAATCAAATGAAGAAAAAAAGATGGGGATATTGGAGGGAATCGATGGGGTGTCGATGGATAAAGGGGGTGATGGCGGTAGTAGAGTTTGAAGGCTGTAGTAGCGGGTGAGTATGTTTAAGGGCGGGATTTTGAGATTTGGGGTTGAGTTGAGGCTATAGTAAAGTGAGGTGGGTGCATAGTATTAAGGGCCCGTTTGGGGATTTTTAAAAAATGTAACTTATAACTTAAATTTGAAAAGTGTCAAATAAGTGATATGAACTTCGTAACTTATAAGTTAATTAGGTGTTTGGATAATTTTTAAGTATAAGTTACTTATAAGTTGATAATGTGTTTGATAAATTATAAGTTATAATTTTTTTAACAAAATTAAAATGTATATTTCAAATTACATGAATTAATAATTGTGATGCATAATTAAAATAAAAGAAACAGGGATAATGACATCGACAGAAAATTAGACCTATAATATACAATACTCATCTCGGCGAAAATAAAATTATAACATTGAATTAGACTAAAAAATAAACTAAATATAATTAGATTTACTTATATAATTAAAAATAAATGAAGTTAGGAGGAAATGACATAATATTTTTAAAAGTATAATTTTATAAAATATTACACAAAAATATAATATGTTAATATATTTTTATTGATAGAATACAGGAGAAAGGGACAATAGGATATGGTTATATGGAAACCCGATGAGATTGAAAACGAGAATGGGAACGTGGGCTTGGACCAACTTTCTAAATTTTACCATATATGGTCATTTGTTTCACCCTGCCAAACAGTTCTCTCAAATTCAAAATGGGCATTTGGCCCATCTATGAGGAAATGAGACAACCCCAACCTTGCACTAAGTAGGGAGGTTTTTAGTATTTATTTTAAGGGCAATTTCTATTTGACCAAAAGCATATATATATATATATAGGGTCTTACTCCATTGAGAACCTTTTTTTGGTGAGATATGAGATCTAATCTCAACCATAAAAATTTAACTATATTTTTAATCTAGACCATTCATTTTAAATCTCATCATCTTCTCCAACCATCATCTCTTCCATCTTCTTCTTTCTACTTACTACCCACCATTACCACCAGCAACCACCATTTCCAGCCACCACCACCGGTGACCACCACTACCTCCGGCAATCACCATAAAATCACCACCGACAAATATAAAATCACCATCGTCAAATCAAATATTACCACCGGAATACAAAAAATCACCACCAGAAAATGAAAAATCACCGACAGAAAAGGAAAATCACCACATACAGCCAGGATTTTTGTCCACCAGATCCGCCCACCTGCTCTATTTATCAACTCCGAAGAACATCATCAAAACAAAAAATCACCAGAAAAATCATCACCGGAAAACGAAAATTACCGCATGCAACAAATTTAATCACTGTTCACCACTCTAACCAACACGAATCATAATCACCACCAACTAAATCATGAAAATCGAAACAAAATTTCCAGATCTTCAATTTAAATAATTTCAGCCTCCTACTCCTCAACATAACCACCTCCACGTCTTCATCCTTTTCGATATAAAGTCAACAAAATCAACATATCTGGATATAAACAACTTCGGTAAAACGAAAAATCACTAATTTATCTCCGTATAGAGCTGGAGCAGAGCTTTAATGGTGTTATCGAGCATATTAGAGTTAGAGGAGATGCGTCGTCGGTATTTGAGGTGTCGCGACGGTTATGGATGACAGTGGAGGTGAAAGGGATGGTAGAGGAAGGGATGAAGATGAGAAGGGGGATGGACGGCGACTTTGGGGCAGTTGAAAGTTTTGTATGTATAGGTTATCTGTATGTCGGATGGGAGGAGGGAATAAGTCGGGGGGAGAGAGTATAGGGATGGGGTGGGTTCAATGAAATTAAAATTTAAAAAATAAGTTACGTGGCTGTGATTTAATTTGGGAATGAAAATGTGTGGCTGAGATTAGATCTCAGTTCTCACCAATAATGTGGGTTCTCATTTGAGCAACTCCATATATATATATATATATATATATTAGTAACATTGAGTAATGCAACAAAGGAAATTATCTAAAAGAAAACGAATATAAAGTTCATGTTTCTTCCCAAGTGCCAATTCTAATATAAAAATATATTAAAGCCTTGAAATCGTTGAAACAGAATAATAAGAAACTCCGTTCATAAGTTACTTTTTATTTTTGGATTAGTGATGTTCAGGAAAGGGTTTGTCGTCCGCAGTATCTTTCTTTGCGAAAGTTGCTTTTATCAGTTTTTGTAAAGATTGCTTTACATCAACTTGGTTTGGGAATAAAATGGGATTCCATGAACTATAAAAACCTGTGAGACGAAATGAAGAGATAATTCTTGTGTTCGCACTTCTGTTCTTAAGTTATTGAAACAAGCAGAGAATTTGCTACCAAATGTCCTTACTTCTACCAAATACCTAATGATAACAATTTCTTATCTTTTGGTTGTTTTTATAGGCAGTGTGAATATGTGGTTGAACATCCAGACTTGAGAAAAGTATTTCCTTTGAATCAACCACATGTATTTGAAAGGACGCCAAATGGAGGTTGGAGAATGCTGCAAAAATGATATGTTCTATATATTGTAACCATCTCCACACTTCCTTCCATGATATGCAAATTTATGCATTGAATACATTGTTGCTTGGTTGGTAGCACCACTGATTCTCTGCTTTATCAGATTTTATATCTAGTTCAGAAATGACAGTTTTAAGCTCATATGTGATATTTATCACCTCTTTCCTTAAGTGTACCACGGCCTATGAATGCTATACATGCCTTCGGGTAAATTTACAAAACATGTACCCTAATTAAATTGTTTCCTCAATATTGTAGAACTATTTTGGTAGTTTATAGCTTTCAAGCACTAGTGATTTTTCGTCCCCTTGTTCAATCTAGTCAAACATCCATTAGTTTGTCATGAGATGGAATACATTTGTATATATCATTTGTATATATAAATATATGTACAGGATTAGCTTAGTGGAGTACTATGCGTCTATGGAGTCTAGTTAGAGTGTTTTCTGTTCTACGATATGTTCTGCAACTTGTACGGAATAATTGGGTGAAGCAGAATATGTTGTGCAGAATATATTTTACTCCAGTTGGTTTTTCAATTAAGAACTTGAGAGTACGTTACTAAAATTTTGACAACGAATACAATTTCACCTATACATTCAGACAGATTATTTATTTGCTTTGGTAAACTCATTCAGGGGTAATTATTTACATAATATAGAAATTCTTTGTTCACAGTGGCACTTCCAAAAAAATTATTTACTGTACACCGATAAAATAAAAATGGCCAACCAGATTTTTTTTTTCCGAAGAGGCATGTATAATTGGATGGAGGTAGTATTAAATATGTAAACCAGATTTTAATAATGCCGACCAAAAGCAGAAGCTCTCAATTACTGCAGAATCTAGAAAATTTGTGACATTAGATTATCCACATCTGAATGTATTTTAAACTTCTGGCTGGCAGTTCCACAAACACAATTTCTTCTGTCAAAAGAATCGCGTGGCACTTATTAAGTTGTCCAAAATGAAAAACTTCCGGCGGGCACTATAACGAACACAATTTTTCTTCCAGTCAAAAAAGTTGCATCCTATTAAAAACGCATTATCATAATACTGGGCAACTAGTGCATGTGTGCTCATATTGCAGTCTTCCGCAGCTCCCCTGCTCCATGGGCGAAGTGACACCTATCACCGAAAGTACACGACCCCTTGGTAAAATTTTCGCACACCTTTGTCTTGAAGTTGCTAGCTGGAGGAGCTTGTCCAGGCATAGCCGTAGGGTTTCTTGCCGGACCTCTTGCGGTTGCACCAATTCTCATGATAAGTTCACGTACCATACCACTGGCATCTTTGATCTGTTCAAAATTTCCTTCAAGCTCCACATTCTTTTGATTAGGGTCTGTATCATGGTCTCTTATGGCAAACTTGACCCCCGTCATGCGACATATCTGCTTTGAGTTCACACCACCCTTCCCAATAACAGCTCCAGCTAGTGATGCATCAATGCTTATCTTGGCAGTTGCTGATGCACCAAAGTTAGCAGCGGCAGCTAGCCCAGGTGGTGACGGTTCAATCCGTCCACCATAGCTTCCCATAGGCGGTCGCATAGCTCTAGGATCTTCGTAACCTGGGAAACCAGGCCTACCTAGCTCCATCTCACTATGGGCGAAACGGCATTTATCACCGAACTTGCATCCTTCTGGGGTGTTAATTTGGTTGCATAGCTTAGTTTTGATAGCTGAAGCAGGACCATCTGCATATGCTGGTGGAGCAGGCTTTCTTGCTCCTGGTCCCATGTTTCCCATCTGTCCTAACGCGCTGAAGCCACCAGGAACATAGTGCAGGAAATGACACCCCTCTCCAAATTGGCATCCAGAAGTGCTGCATAACATGAACACGAATGACAAGGTGTATAAGCACAAAATGTACTTCAATGCATCAATAAGAACATAAATCATGAGACGTGCAAGTTATCAAGCTTTAACTCAACACAGATTAGATAGAAAAGAAAAAAAAATGTCAGGTACCAGGCAGGTAGGTGATTTACTGCAGCTTCTCACATAGAGAGGAAACAAAGTTGGACATTACCAAGCATTATCCAACACAAGATACATTAACAACAAAAATTTACCAGGAACCAGGCAGGTAAGAGGTTTACTATAGTTTCAAACAGAATAAGGAAACTAAGACGTGCATATTATCAGCGACTAATTCATCACAGATTAGACTAACACGAAAAACATTGTCAGGTGTCAGGATGGTTAACAGCATGGAAACTGTCATGTGAAAAAGGTCTACTACTATTCAAAGAAGTCTGATCAGATGTGGCATGAAATTATTCACCAGTTAATAGTCGTTACTGTTTCAATGATACACTTGCTCCCACAAACCAGTGACTGAGCAAACAGGCAAATATTTATAACCTCAAAGTGAAAATCGGTTAGAAATCTACATTTAACATGATGCAACAGAAAATTATAGGTTTGAGCAGATATTAAATGTGTTACAGGATTCGCATCTCACTAATAAATGTTAACATGTATTCCTCAACTGGAATCTAAATCGTTTACAAGTATTATGTGTATGCCTGTGAGTTTATTGCATATTAATAGAAGGCTAGAATATACATGATTCTGCCATGGTATCCTGGCAGCGTAGTGTTAATGAGGTAGCCTCGTAATGCATGTACATTAATTAAAACTGACCTCATACAACTTTCAGAAAACAATTCTTGATATTTCTATTACAATATCAACATTAATATAATACAGCAACTTATTTTCAACTGATAGTAGTATCTCAAGTGAACATTTATTTCAATAGAAACAAATAAACATTATATTAGTAACAACTGCATAGAAGTAAAAGTAAAACAAGTGGCTTAACAAAAAAACAGAGGGCACATCGCATAGAGGTCCCTCTTATCAATTCATATGTCTAACAGACCAAGAGTAGAGTAATTCGGTAACTGTCATAAGGAAATAGGATAATTAAATCCAAACATGAAGGTTGCAAATTATGTATCAACATGTGAGAAAAATAGAGCAGAAGATAGCTTGGCAGGTGATGCAGATGGTAAAAAACACTCATAAAGCATAAGAAAAGGAGAGAAAAGACATGTGGCAGCAGGAAACAAATGAGGGCATCGTCCAACCCTATCACCTATAGTTACTGCTCGTAAAACTGTAATGCGGGGTTCATAGCATTCAACTAACAAACACTTACCATTTTTGTTGTGAGTAATAGGGCACAACTACAAGAATTTATTAGCAATTACGAATGTCAGGAATATATATTCTTATCATCCAAATCCAAGCTTTGAGTTGTAACGGCAATCAATTGCTTATACTTAAGATGAAAACTTAACCATTTAAATAATTACGTAGAGTGAATTAAGATTTACAACCTGAAGAACTTCATGCATGGCTTTGATTTGCTTCCTACACCAGTTCCAAACGAGTCCATTTCTGTTACATGAAATTAATTACTCATTTTCAGTTAATAATAATTTAATAAATTCTCGATCTAACAAGCTTCAAAACTATCCATTCACTAACAAATTCTTCAATTCACCCAAACAACAAATCTTATTAACCCTATCTTCAGCAATACCAAAGTCCGTTAAAAAATCGCAACATTTACTCACCCTAAATCTGATTACCTCCTCCATCTAAAATCTCGATAACTAACACAACATTACAAATGACACAAACTAATTTCCACGTCAATAAATACAAAAACAGATACAAATCAACATAAATTAACTAATTTTTAGGTCAAAAAACCGGCATAAATTAAAAAAAAAAACTACATAAATCCAAAAAAAACAAATCTAGCAAAAACATCAATTAATGCGTGTGCGTCTAAATCTAGATCAAACACATCAACACACATACACAGAGACACACACACACACATATATATATATATATATATTATATACATACACAAATAGATAGAAAAAGAGAGTGAGATAGAGCTAACCATCGCGAGATCTCTTAGGAGCGCCGTTCCAAACGGCGTCTTGGCGGCCCCGTTTGCGTCCAAATTCCATGGTGAAGAGAGAGTAAGCTGCTGTAAGTATAGATGTGAGTATAGGATAGGTGTAAGTATAGGAGGATATAAACCCTAGGGTTTTGAGGGAGAAGAGAGGCGGTTAGAGCGGAACTGAAACTACTGGTTTAAATTTGTTTTTGGGGTTTTATTTCAAGCCCGCGCCACTGAGAGTATATTGTATTTATTTTGTTTATATGTTTTCACGGGTTGTTTCGTTTGGGCCTTAACGGTGTGTTCCAGAAATTTTTTTTGGAGAGAAAAGAAAAGAAATATAAAAAATATATTTCTTAGCTTGTTCCCGAACAACTTTTATGAAAGAAAGGAAAAGAAAGTTACAGATTTGGGAAGAAGTTTTCTTTATTTTTGTCTCCAAAATCTTCTTCCCATTTTTGGAAAGATTAGGAGAGAAAGAAAAATCGGTTATTTTCTATTCTTTTCTTTTCTACCCTAGATTCGGGAACACAGCCTAAATTTAGTACTTGTGTTGTTTGGGTGCATAAGCGTGAGCACGAATGAAATACAATACACCTAACACAGTTGTTATTTGGATCTGAATGTATTGTATTTTCAGCCCAACTCATCCCTCCATTTCCTTCTCTCCTTTTTCTTCTCTTTTCCTATTCTTCTTGGTTATCGCTCACTTGTAATTTCTGATTTAGGCCAAAGTTGCATTTTCGATGAATGAAAAAGAATATGAAAGAACATCGTCATAACAATTAATAATTTACTTTTTTATAGAATGATTCAATAATATTAAAATCACAATAGTTTACTATAGTTAAACTTAACATATCACGTACAAACTCATTCAAATTTAAAATAGAATACATCACAAAATTTGGTAATGCCGGTTCCAGAAATTAAGGATAAAGTAAAATGTCATGATGGCATCAGCTCGTCCAAACGGTGATGACTCAGTGTGTCAACTCAGCGGGTCAAACGAATCAAACTGAATTTTGAATTGAGATGATTGTTAGTTTCTTTGTGAATAATTGTCGTGTGAATACAATAATGGGCTCGGATATTACTTTACACTCGTGCGCGCCCCCGCGCGCACATACATATTGTTATTCCCTAACTATACAACAAGAATTACACAAGGGTGGTTGAATGTAATTCTGACTATTCTTTCAAATTTTAAAAAAGTTCTAACTTGATAAATATAACAGTGTTTGATTAGCAATGGTACGGAATAAAAGAGTGATAGAAATCAAAACACTAAGTAATAAAAACACAAGCTTTTAAAAGTTTCTGGTGGATTTGAAAGTATTCACCATATATATATATACACACACATACGTATTGTTATTCCCTAACAATACAACAAAAATTACACAAAGGTGGTTGAATGTAATTCTGACTATTTTTTCAAATTTAAAAAAAGTTCTAACTTGATAAATATAACAGTGTTTGATTAGCAATGGTGCGGAATAAAAGAGTGATAGAAATCAAAACACTAAGTAATAAAAACACAAGCTTTTAAAACTTTCGGGTGGATTTGAAAGTATCCACCAGATATATATATATATCATATGAGAACTCTGTGAAGTTTTGAATAGCTCACAACTGCTTACAAGTTTGAACAACTAAACTACAGAGAAATGCTTATTGAATACAACATGATATGTTTCTCTAAAAAAATAGATTTGCTTAGTTAATTGTTCTACTTGCTACACTTGGTTTATATATCATCAAGTTTACATGAAAATAAGACAAGATAATAAAACAAAACATATCTAGTCTAACTCCATGCTGCTTCACTACTCTATTCCAGCATCTTTGAATATCTTCACAATTGCATGGAAATGGTAATGCTTCTTTGTTCTCAAATTCCTGCTTAACAGGCTGCCACATTCCTTTTGCAAACATCTAACACATGTGACTGTGTTGTCACTGTCAACAGCTATTTGAATTTGATCATCCGTCAGGACTATGATTGTCATCCGTCGAGAGCTTTGTTGATCATCCGTCGGGAGTCTTGTAGATCATCCGTCGGGAGTCTATTTGTCACTTGACTCTATTTCACTTATACAGAATTACAAGATATCTCATATTTACAATTAATCAACCTATTCTGCATATTAATCTAGTAGTCAACATGACTTACACAAACCCTAAGCAATCTACTTGACTAATATAAGTTGTTTGCAGAAATGTGCTACAGTTCTTATTTGTTACATAAGCTACTCACTCGATAGATGTCAGTTTGTCATCCGTCGGGACTATAAAGTTCATCCGTCGGGACTATATTTGATCATCCGTCGAGTGCTACAAAATTCACTAAGTTAAATCTACTAAGGTGTTTTGTTAACTTATCATTAAGTTCACAACATATTCCTAACAATCTCCCACAATTTATGTCTACTGAAATTGTAGCCATAAATTAAGAGAAACTTGATGATAACAAAACACCCTAAAAATATAGATTAAAAAGTAGTAGATAAAACTGATAAGTGCTACAAAATTTATTGAAAATTGAACAAAGCAAAGTGTACAAAGAGTTCGCACAATTATTATCAAGGTGCTCCTCTAGTCTGAGCAGATATTTCTATTTCCTTGATTGTCTGAATTTCTTCCCAAGCTTCCTGTTGTTTTCCTCTATTTGATTTTGGAGTTGTCTGTGGAATTCAAGTTCATCAACTTCAAATAGATCCAGCATTTCTTGCATTTCCAATAGAGTCTCATTGCTAGAGATACTCAATTGGTCATCCAGTCTGAAGAATCTTCTAACTCCCTTATCATCCATGAATTCCATCAACCAATAAGGTCTCAAATGCACTCTCTTTCCTATGAAGGGAATTGATAGAGTTTTTGGAAGTGCATCTTTGGCTTTATTACTCATCAGCTCTTCAATCTTCTTTTGAACCAATCTCCTTGCAGTCACATTAAAACCAAAGTTCTTTTTGAAGGATGAGTAGACCTTTATCAGTATAGATTGGCTTTCTTCTAGAATCTTGTGAAGAGACCATGTGATTTCTTTCCCTGCCTTGTACTTAAATACCAATCTTTCAGGAAGATGTCTGTGAGCATCAATTCCTCTTACTTCTACCAGTTCATCCAAGTAGAGGTTTAAATCTGAAAACTCCTTGATATCACAGATATATAAAATATGTAACAACCCAAATCCGGGGTCAAGATTTGGTGTCACGAAATAATCTTTACATAAAATAAAAGAATATTCAATTAACCCCTTGAATCCAGATCGTTTACAGGTTATGGTATGAAACAAGAATCTAACCTTCTACAATTCACAACAACTACAATACGAGTGTAAATACCTTTACACAACTGCTCTTGTCTTATTCTTCTAACATCTTCGACCTCTCGCAACGGAGATTTTCCTATCTTCTGATGTCTATCAAAAGCTATTCACTTTTATCATTATCTGCTTCTGGAAGAAATAAGAATTTCAAAGCAAGAGTGAGCCAAAAATGCCCAGCAAGTATATAATTTGAGTTTCAAATATTTATATCAAAGGAATTTTCCGGACAAAAGCTTTAAACAATTTTAAACAATTTTATTTATTTTAGTGAGTTAAGCGAATAAACGTTGGCTGTCACCAGTGTGACACCCTCACAATCAGGGGCCTAGATTGTGGAGTCACCATGCTACAAATTACAATAATATAAAACAGAATCATATACATAATGTCATGGCCACTTGCACTGCTACAGGATCTAATACACGTTAAGGTATGAAACAAGTTACATCTAACTACACAATATGATGCTATTACAATCTTTTCTAAATACAAAAGATAACTTCATATAGAAGTTGCCACTGATCTACCCCCTTTTTAGCTACCTGCGACGTAATAGCGAATCTAACTGTGCGCGAAGGTCCAAAGTTAGCATTCTTCCTAGCTGACCTTCTAAATTCAACCATACTCGAGCTTAACTGTAAAATTTAGATAACAAAGCAACGTGAGCTACAAAAGCTCAGCAAGTAACAATAACATTAAAACAGTTAAGCTATCAGGGATCAATAGGTATCAAGGCCAACTATGATATTAAAATGGAAATCCAATATAAGGAATAAGGAAAGGAATTATAGAAAAATTCCTTATCGTCAGTTCAAAATTTCAAGTTTTCTTTCAAAACTCTTCATAAAATTCTTTCTAACATCTTTTCAAAAACCTTTTCAAGCAAACATTTTCTAAGGAAATCTTTATTTCAAAACATATATTTTGATTGGAGTTTTCCCACAACGTCATAGACAATACGGGTGATCAGCCACGTAATGCCTCCCATCAGGACTTAATCGTCCTTCTGAGCTTCCATGTATATAGGGTCCCCTAAGACTAGTTCCAAAACTAGTCAGCTAGGCTTATTTCCATTGCTAGCGCAACACAACCAAAAATGCTGGACCGGCGTCACTCGACCACTTACGCCTCCAATCTATAGGAATCCGTAGAAAATAATTTTGACGGAATTCCTATATCATTTACGAAAATATCTTTCAATTTTAAGCTTTACCAACCTTTTGATGAAATAAGACCTTATTGGAAAGTCTGAAATCATATTTAAGTTCATTTTTGAAACTCAGGGATATCATGTCAAGTATCAGGTATCAAAAAAAACTCAATGGGTTCAAACATAGGTATTATCAACAATGAACCAAAAGGTTCTCATAATGAATGAAATTGTGAGCATTTAAAAATATAAAGGAAACAGGCTTATTTATCAATGGCGGAAGTATGGTATTCAAAATTTAAATCAACAGGCAGGAATATAAGTAAGAGAGAGAGAGCAGTCGAGGTTTCGTTACTTGCCTCTCAAAAGTATCACACTATCACAGTCCCGCCTAACCACAATCTTCACTAGATCTCAGCTTTAACTTTTTCCTTTCCTACGCTTGCGTCCTCACTCTTTAACTCTACACGAGTAAGAACACTATTTCAATAACACTTTTATTGTATTTTGACGTTCACTTGAACGTCTACTCAAATTACCCCTTTCGCGATGCCCACATATATGATATATATGCACTATTATATCTAATATATAAATAGCACATATACAATCAAGTCACATAACACGTATCACTGAATACACGCATATAATATTTTATTATTCGATCTTCGTTTTAAAACTGAAAATCTTATTTAACTTTGAAAACTATCATTTGATTTAAAAGTCATTTTATAAAATATGTGGTCTTATTGGAAAACAATTCTTATTTCAAAAGTATTTTAAATTTTATAATATAGTTTGACTAAGCGATCGTAAGTTAAACTAAGTCAATCGAATAATGACCGTCACTCGATAACTTAATTCAACTCATATCGACCAAATGAAACTATATTATAGTTTAAATAGTTTTGTAACATAATTGCCCTTCGAAGATCGTCTAGTTACTAAGCACGTGAAACTACGTTGGATAGCTAACCAAATTACGTTAAATCTCTTTAAGATTCTAACAAAAATCCGGTAGCATCCCCTTTGTAATCTCAACATGCCAGTCGACCATTGTCGACACCACCACACAATCAAACAATCACATAAGTTTTCACCTACTATATCAAAGTAGTACTAAGATACTTTAGACTTTACCACAACATAATTTTTGACACTTTATACTTTATATTACTCTAAAAGTTCATAAGTCATTTCATAGTAACCATGCACTTTAATACCTCAGTACCTATAAGCTTTTTATGACAAGTACTATCACTTAGTCAAACATACCATTTAACTTACTTGCTCTTTATACTATTTCAAGAACAAACAAGTAAATAATAAACCATTCTATAAAAATTAAGTACATTGACTTATAAACACTTTACATAACTAGTACATTATTATGAATACTAGTTTACAATCAAAACAGACCAAATAGCCAAACACATTTAACAACCAAGGACATAAACCAATTTCAATAAGGCACATACTAGCACACACCTTAACACAAACACACATATTTTATCGTATTTACCATATTAAAGCTAGATACAAGATTACTCATCAAAATGTCTTATATATAGACTATTAAGAGTTTAAAGTATAACCCGACCATCTCGAAAGAATGCCAATTTACTCTGTTATATTAAAGTCAAATGAAAAATCATAAAATATGAAAGTTGTAGATACTTCTGAGATCTTTCCAGAAGGGTAAGGCTCATTAAAAACGGATAAATAACGAATTCGTAAATTGGATAAATGTGGGCTGCCTAAACAGAGTCAGGCCCTGATCACAGAAGTAATTTGACATTTAAGACTCCTAAATCCCAGAATATGACTCTGAGTTGTGAACACAAAATGTAGAGTTTGAAAAGATCTTTTCAGAATTATATTCTTTAAAATTTTCTGATAAATATTTAATTTAATATAAATTTTCAAAGTCTTCCTCTCAGTTTTGAAAATTTTCTGGCAGGTTACAAAAACTGCAGTAATCACCTCCTTATAAGCAAAATTTCGAAAAACTTAAAGAATCAAAGTTGTAGAGAATTGAATTATCTATCTAGAGACTCTGAAATCATAACATTCTGACCTGTAATGAATTTTATACCAATTTAGCAAGAAAACAGACCTAATACTTTGAAATCAAACCTTATATCTTTATAACTATATTAACAATCAATTTCACACAGAAAAGCCATTTAAACACATGTTTCTCTCAGTAACAACAAAACAATGACATGCATATATCAAAACTAATATACATCAAGATATCTTAGCATGCATTAATAATTTATTGCCATAATTATGTTTAGAACTTAAATTCATTTAACAACATCACCATCTCCTTCCTATCGACTAAAGCCACAGAAATCAAGTTCCGATTTCATAAATCCGAGACAAATAATTCGACTAAACATCAAGCATACCATAGCATTTAAACAATCATTTTACTAGCATATCTTCAGTTTTATCACAAAAAAAGAATATGTATTCAAGTCGATTAACAAACACAAAATAATCTAACATGCAAGCCTTTAACTCAACATGCAATTATGATTAATCATACAACAATAAAACTAATTATATAAACTAACAAGAAACTAAACCATCTCCACACTACAAGCTCTCGGCCGAGTGTGGGTGGTGGCAGCCATGATAAAAAGTCCCCGAGCTACAGAGGTTACACACACACAAAACCACTACCTTCATATTTGCTTTAAGTCATTACATACATATATACCATCATATTGAATCAAAACCCCAAAAAACCAATTCATAACTTTAATATGACAAGTGGCAAACACTTACTTTAATGGTGCAGATGGTTTTAAGAGAGAGAAAGGAAGAGATTGCTAGCTAAATCCTTGAAATTAATGTAAATTAAGGCTTTGCATGTGATGAATCTTTTAGAGAGAGAAAGTTTGATAGAGAAGGACAAGTGAGAGATGAAGTTCGGCTTAAATGAAAGGGAAGAGAAGTGGATGCCGCTGTTATAAATAAATACAAGGGCAAAACAGTCTTTTCACCATTTGAAACTATTCTACTTTTAATTCTAATAATGCTGAAATCATTTTTTAATAATTAGAAAGCAGTTCAGTAAATTCTGGAAAAGATGCAAATTATATTTTTAAAATAAAGAGCATGAAACTAGCTTTGCGTGCATCTTTTTAAAATATTTTTCTGATGCACGGTTATTTTTGTATGAATTTTACAAGTTTGACTACGAAAAGTGCAAAAACAGTTCTTAATTCGAATTAAAAATAGAAAATAGCCCAAAATACTCGCTTTCAAATTATTATAAAGTTTTTAATACCAAAATAATGATTGTAGAACAATAATAAAATTTTTATTATTTTCCCACTATTTTTCAGAAATTTAAATAAACATTTATTCACACTTTATTTTTCAATATTCACTTAGAATTTCATAAATAAATTTCCAAGCACTCTAATAATCACATAAATAAATTTCAAACATACTAATAATCACTTAAACCACACTTTAGCATATAAATATCACATATTTTTATTTTTTTCTAACTAACTTCTCATATTTCCATAATTCCCACTTTTCCACTTTTCAATTTCCACTATCACATTTCACTTTCACATTTAAATTTCCATCTTTAAATTTTATAATGCTATTATAGCATCAATAAATCCACAATTCACTTTATCACAATTCCTCTGAAATACATCATACTGGAATAAATATATAATTATATATATTTATTCTCTACTTTCACATAAATAGCACATAAACAAATAATCATTATATTAAAATTTTACGGTCGTTACATTCTTCCCCCCTTAAAGGATTCTGTCCCCAGAATCACGCCTAAGTAAACAATTAGGGATACTTCTCGAGCATTTCACTCTCAAGTTCCCATGTGAACTCTTCCACAAGAGGATTTCTCTACAAAACTTTGACGAGGGACACAGATTTATTCCTAAGCGCTTTTCTCTCCAATCTACCATCTTTATCGGATGTTCCTCATAAGACAAGCTAAATCCTTAAGTATCCATATTCTATTTCATGGTCTGCAATTGGAATCCTAAAGTTTAAGAACCATTACACAATATAATGTGAACATGGGGTATGTGCAGAGATAATATCATCTCAAACACAACTTATCTTGTCCTTCAAAACTTTGCATAAATCCTGATGCACAGAATCTCGTCTGATGGTTCGTCTATACTCCAACATATTTAGATTGAAGGTAAGGAATATAAAATGCAAAATTCTCACTTGCGCCAATTCTTGATTCAAAAGTTTGTCGATGAAACACATTGTTTCAGAATAGTTGATTGGAACTAAGGTTCAATGATCAAGAAGAAAAGAATGAAAATGATAATGACATGATTGAGAACAACCATATTAGTACTTAAGATGGCCAGTCTTAGTACCATATAGTTCACAACACACATTTAGGTGGCGTCCCACCTAGGGGTGAGCAAAACCGAATCGAACCCGAAAAACCGAACCGAACCGTAAACTTTCGGTTCGGTTTGGTTTGACTTTTTTAAAAAAATTCGGTTATTTCGGTTTTTCGGTTTTTCGGTTTAAACCGAAATAAAATCGGTTCGGTTTTTCAAAATATTAATTCGGTTTAACCGAATTAACCGAATTATACACATATATATTTTTAATTACATTTTATTTATAATATAACATGAACTTGGCAGTAATCGGAGAGTACAGTGGTTATAAACTTAACTTTTGTAGTATATTTGTGTAAAAGACGACAAGAGTCTCGAAGGCATGTTATAATTATATATAAACTTAAATTAAATTGAGTGGTTGTGAAATTTTTTATATTTTAATTTGTAGTTTTCTAGTGATAGTGTTTAACTTTAATTATAATTTACATATTTAACTTCTCAAATTATTTTTCTCCTTTTTATTAAATTGTGATAATGGTCTTTAATTTATTTTATTTTTTAATTTTATAATAAGACCTTATTTGTGTTTGTAGAAATAAAATATTTTTAAATATTTCGGTTTTTTATAACCGAACCGAATAAACCGAAATAATTCAGTTCGGTTTTCGGTTTTCAGTTCGGTTCGGTTATAAAAAAATCAGCTATTCGGTTTTCGGTTAATTCGGTTCGGTTCGATTTCTGATCGAGCCGACCGAATGCTCAGCCCTAGTCCCACCAAACTATTTGTCACGAAGACAAACAGCCACAGTACGTGTATTGTTTGTCTCAATCAGATGACCAAATTTTCAAGGAAACAAAAGATTTTCGACGGGAGTTGGAAGTATAGAACATATTCTGGATACTTTGAGAAAACAATAAAAATTACACTTTAGAGTGGTAGAAGAGAAATTTATCATTGGTCATTTTCATAAGTTTCTCATACACGTACTCGTATAACAACTGTAACCCATTCTTTCGTATCTCATGAGTGGATTACACATCCACATCAATGTAGCTTTTCATACCAGATTCATTACTTCTTTTCCATCAATCACGGAAACTCACCAACATGAATATTTGCAGCAATAACCTCTTTCCACGTTATTCACACTCGGAGCTTCTGAATCGCTCTTTCCTCGTAATACACTCATAGATCAAAATCTATCTAGGTTCGTTTGATGACATTAATGGTCTTCTTACATATAGAGCCCATAAGGTGATATACCAATATTCGCATTACATTTGCTACGGCATAAATCCACTAACGACGGATGTTTATCCTTAGTTTTATTTACTGTATAAGACGTCCACTCTTAGTATATCATCCCCTGTCTGAATCATCCTTTCTTTTGAAGATGCACTCATTGACGATGAATTGTTCTCATCTACATTTTAGTGTCTACACAAACTTGGAACTTATTCCAAAGTCTTTGAGTAATTATGTGCCTATACCTTTCGCAATACACTCTGAAACCCCATACCACATGACTATTATCCTCATCTAGTTGTCTTGTAGAAACGTTTCATTAACCAATTAGAAGTGTACTAACTTGATCGATTTCTACCATCGTTCTTGTCTTATATTAAGTCCTTTCTATATAAAGACAAAACTTCTGGCTCCTTTAATCCATATGGGTTTTCTTACTTGTTTCTATACGAATAAATGTCTCCAAATCTTGGGGCACTCAAGTTTCTGTTAATTTCAAATCATTTGCTAACTGATTTTACTTGCAAGACTTTCGCTGTTCGGTAACTAAATCAATAACCTGACCATATTGTACCAAAATGCATTCTAACCCATTATAAGAAATACTATTATAAATCGCAAGATTGTCTCGATCACCAAGTAGAACCAACATGGTTAGGACACTAACCCTTTCCTTAACTAAAAAAAAATTTCTCTCATGCTTATCTTTCTAATCAAACTTTTCCCTCCTCCTTATTGTCATTGTCACTGATGTCATTATCTTTCTTAAACAATTTCCTTATAAGAGTTGGCCATTACTAAAGTTCCTTGTTTCCGTAGATATCTCTATCATTTCCCACTTCATTTAAATTTCAACACTTGTGGAATTTACGTTGATTCCTTCACGGCTACCTATTTCTTTAGTAACTCAAAATTTAAAAACTTCACATACAGCTATTTTTTTCTTTTCTTAGGATCATCAAGTCGTCCTTCCAGTGTTTGGTGTATTCACCCTTCGTATTTGAATAAATAACATATTATTAAAGCCTTGTATAAATTATTGTCTCTAGCAGATTTTCAAACATAATTTCTACTTGATAGTAACTCCATTCTTAAATCAACCATAGAGAAGTATGTTGCTCTTCCCAACAGTTCAACTTAATCATCATTTCAGTTACTTATGCTTGATTGTCTAATTGAGCTTTACATAATCGATATACTAAGCCTTATAACTCCTTTATCCAAAATTTATGGCAGTCGAATTGCCAGTCTTCTCATTTCAACTAGTACCACTCTGTGTAGTCTTTTGCCACTGATTTAATTCTAGATATCGCACTAAAAATTCACTTCTCTACTAT